>NC_054482.1:56528456-56830540 GCF_017639515.1 Carcharodon carcharias | reverse complement strand
CACCAGTCCCCTGTCCCCAGATCACTAGCCTCAGCCTTTGGATTACTAGCCCAGTGACATTATCACTACATCACCATCTCCCCTGGAGCACCTTATTCAGCTTGTCATTATGGGTCTGCCTGTTTGGAGCTGAAATCTCATCCAAATTGTACACTAGTCCCTGAATCCCTTGAAAACTTTGATTCACCATCCTTGGGAAAATTCCAGGGGCAGGATTTTCCCGTTGGTGAGCAGGGGGCGGGGCCCGCTCGCCAACGTGTAAAATGACGCGCAGTGATGTCGGGTGGAACTGCTGATGTCATACCACGTCATTTAAATTTTCCGAAAGGCTGGGGCGCAGCAAAAGCAGCTGTGCGTCCGCCAACTTGTCAATGGCCAATTCAGGCCATTGACAGGATAATTAAGCCCCTTTAAGGCCCTGCCCGTCCAACCTTAAGGCTGGTGGGCAGGCCCGGAGCCCCAGCGGGCCTCTGAAAAAATATGAAACATCATCCACTGGTGGGTTGAGGTTTCACGTCTGTTTTAAAAATCTTTAATAAAGTTTTTGTCAAATATATTTACATGTCCCATCTCGTGTGACATTGTCACATGAGGGGGACATGTTAATAATTTTTTTATTATTCTATTTTTGAGGTTTATGAAACTTTCAGTGCTCTCCCTGAGACACCACTTGGTCTCAGGGAGCTGTGTGCACATGTGCAAAACAGCGCACTTTGACAGTTGGGGAATCCCTCCCCATCGCACAGGATCGCATAGCACTTCCCTGTTCTCATCCACCCCTAGGAGAAATTGGGCCCATGCGCATGTCTACTGTTTACTTGGTATGTGTTATTTCCTCGGATCCATGGGTTTGTTTTTGTGGTGGACATGAGTAAAGATACCTGGAAAGGCCCCAAATATAAGATCCCTCACTTCCCTCAGGTTTTCTTGTCATTTTAAGATTAAAATCAGCAACTGTCTCTTATTTCTTGATTTTCTTCATCGCTCTTGCTCTTTTCAGCGGGTGTTCTGAAACTGTGGTCTCCGGCCTTGATCTACCAGTACTGTTTAAATATTAGCTGCAAAAGTAGATTTTTTTCCCCTGCGATGACAACCCTGAAGTGCCAGGTTTTAATTAAGGTAGAAATCTTATTCTAACGTGTGCATTGTTCTCATAACCAGCTCCCTCCAGGGTCACGAACCATACTTCTTTCAGGGGGGATAGGAGACAGTTCATTCTCAGGAACACCAAATGCTAATCTACAGCCAGTGGCCGAAAAAGGTGCATGAGGAGATTCCAACTTTAACCAGCCAAGAACAGACAGCAATCTCCTACAGGAGTGAGAATCGGGGTGGTGGGTAGGCCCGTGACAGCAGAGGCCTGGTCTTTCCTTGTGAGATTTCCATGGAGGAGTTGTCCTGCTCCAGACTGCAGTCAGGTAAGTTTTTTAAACTTGAGCTTACTGGTTTCCTAGCAGCTTCAGTTGCTGGACAATCACCCACTCAGGGGCCAGGTAAAATTCCATTGAGGTCCCCGGGACACTGATTTGCATTCATTCCCTCATCCACCACCAAAACCACAGGTAGTCCAAACTGATCAGCAATGGGAAATTCCTGTCCTGCAGTACATTCTTAATAAATTTTCAGTTTCTTTTTTGTTCTGATCAAGAGAGATGCCAGGACTAGTGAGTGGGACAATATATCATTTCAACACATAATGCCAATATTAAGTACTCCTGAGTCAAGTGCAGAAAAGTCAGCCTGCAAAATCTCAAGTCTTTTAACCACCGTTGGCAACTCAGAATTAAAAAAAAACCACGAGATGAACAAACCAGCTCAGCTGTGGCTAGAGGCAACAGGAGCTATGAGAGAGAAAAGATGAGGAGCTGAGCAGGATAGAGGGAAAGACGTGCATTTATACAGCACCTTTCACTATCTCACCTTACCCTAGAAGCTTTTTATAGCCAATGAAGCACTTTTTGAAATGCAGTCGCTATTGTAATTCAGGAAACATGTCAGCCAAATTGTGCACAGCAAGATCCAAAAAATAGCTATCTGATTATGACTAGATAATCTGTTTTGGTGCTGGTTCAGGGATTAATGTTTACAAACACACCGATGACTAAAAATAAACATTGTTGCTACCAATCACCAATATTTATGGTGTTATGGTGCAGACTGAGAACCATGGGCAGCGGTGTCAGGGGTGGGGTGGGTGGCATATGCCTTTAAGGGGCAGCAGCATGCCATCACTAGAGGCGAAGTGTGTCATGTGATCCAATCTCAGTTTCACTTTTGCCAGTGAGCAGAACAGCACAGCTCTTATGTCTTTAAGCTTTCTACCTTTGTATAAATATTCTCATGTGCCTAGTCTTAATAAGTGAACCCACAACAAGTTTACTTAATCCATTATGAGTGGTTGGTGCCTTTATATCATAAAACTGTGACATGGACCATCAATTTCTCTAAAGAAGCGCTGCAGGCAGGGCTAAGTGCTTGCCAGCACAGAAGATCCAGTAGCCAGAAAAATAATCCCAATTTGCATCTCTCAAATTGCTGGATGAGTACATGCTTGGGCCTGTGTATTTGATTATTATTAATGAAGTGGAATCCATTCCTTATTTCTACTTTTAGTAATTATCTGATCTGAAATGATCATAAAAGCTCTCTGTGTTGTCTCTACTCTAAACTTAGTATTATCACATCACGGCACCAGCATCTGTGGGTGGCAGTGATATAGGGAAGTCCATGTTTAATCATTTTAATAGTTTAGTTATGTGTAATTATCAAGGAATTGAATTGTATTAATCAATTAATACACTTTTGTGTATTACATATGTAAGGCATGAGGATCATACTATTTGAGACTTTGGGCAAAATTGTCACAGGTTTGCACTAAGTATGGTAGCGGGCAGGGAAAACAACATTTTACCCGCTAGCCGCAATAGCAGCTTTTCATGCCGTATAGTCCCAAACCCGGCATATTAATTATGAATTTCCGGGAAACACGTCATTTCCATGGCGGACAGGCTCACATTTGCCTGCCACGCCATCATCTCACTGCTTCATCATGCTGGGAACCATATTTAAATTCCAGTTGCACACACACACCTCAGTGCTTTCAACCTAGGACTGCTGTAGGGAATGTGTCCACGAAAGGCAAAAAGACTGCAGCCCCCCAGGATTAATGACTCATCATTGGAATGTCTTTTTGGCACTGTGGAGGTCCACCATGATGTCCTCTACTCCTGCTTTGGCTGCAGGATGGGCAGCAGTGTGACCAACCGGACTTGGAGGCGGAGGCAGTGTTGGTCAGCACCAAAGCCCTTCAAAAGAGGACAGCCACCCAGTGCTGCAACAGGATGAATGATCTCTTCCATTCTGCCAGGGTAAGTCACTTTTCTCATCACTCTTAACTCACACACTCACAAACCCATCACACATTCACAGGGCCCTCACTCAGTGCCAGCTCAGGGGACTTCACCATTCACTCTCTCACACACACTTTCATTGTCCTCATCCCAGCCATGAGACCACTCATCTCCCACGCATGCCTGGCATACTTATCATCTGGCCTGGCAGGTGTCCTGTTTACACTCTTACCATCTCTATTCATGCAGGACAAGCTGGCACACAACAAGAGGGAGAGGTCGCAGACTAGTGGAGGAGTGCCTGAAATCAATGTCCTCTCAGACTTTGAAAAGGGAGCCATCCAGCTGGACGGCAAGGATCTGGACCGTTCCTGTGCTGACAGTGAGGTCGGCGGTGCTCTACCAAAATAGCATCCAGCAATGCAACGTCCATCAGACAACCATGCTGTGAGTGATGTGTCCTGTTTCACAGACCACGGCCCTATTGAAGTCCTGTCACAGCGCTCACCCACACCAGCGCAGAGACACATACCTCAGTGGGACCTAGCTTTAGAGTAGCCTTGTGACCTGTAGCAATTATGGTTTTATTTAGTGTGTAACGTACCTTAAAGAATAATATTTGTTAAGAAAGATCACATGATTTGTAGTAAGCAATAGGAAAGTAGCACAGGTTACCTCAGCAGACAGTGTAGAGATAGGGTTGGAGTTGAAAGCACATGTGTAGCTGCTGCTGAGTATATGGTATATAAATTTAATTTTTCCACTCAAGAAGTGTCTGCAGATCAACTCTATTGCTAATAGTATAACTCGGCCACCCCACAACAGGATCACAATCTGGTGAGCGCTGCCTGATCTGCAGCAGGTGGCAGCAGAGACTTCCCATGTGTCCAGCATTCAGAGGACTTCTGGAGGCCAAAGATTTGCAGAGTCCAAGTCAGATGACGAGTCTCTGGACTCGGTCATACCTCAGTTGCTGGAGCTGAAAAGGCAAGCTCTGGAACATCAGGGAGGGATGTCTGCTGCACTCCTCAGATTGCAAGGCACATTGGAAGAGCCAATGCACCGAGGTCAACGCCGTAGAGACCTTGGTCCAGGATGTTGCTCCTGCACTGCTCCACGGGCTGAACTCCATCACTAACACCATAGTTGGCCTCTAACAGTTTGCATGCGAGAGGGGTGCGGGGCAGCTCCATCTCACTGCGGCTACCCCTTCTCCACAAAGAGCCAGCAAGATGGCCCTTGGGACCTCCCCAAAGGGAAGAGGATCAGCAGGTGTATTCCTGGGGCGGGGAACGCATCCAGGTGACTCCAGGAGTGTCCGGCCCTTCCGAATCCCTGCTGACCTCAACAGCTCCAGCTCCGTAGGCTGAGGAGGGTGCCACAGCCACACAGCAGGACCCCGAAAGCAGGCCAGGCCCTCCAGGTTTCAACCAAGGTCATCACAAACAAAGCATCATAGTCAGCAGGCTACCTGCACCTCCCACTGTGGATGGCCGGAGAGCACCAAGACAGGGTTAGGAAGGTTAAGAAGATGTAACTCTTTCGAGTACAAACACGTTTCCATCTGTTTCAGATGAAGTTACATTGTTTCATAGTTTTGCCATTGTGAGATTTGAACTCTTGATAATCTTTTAAATGAAAACCAAATCAACAAAATTGGGATAAATCAGGCACAGCCCCTAATTCAGGTCAGCTGTAAAACCAAGGACAAAGTTTAAAGGAACCTTACAAACTTTAAATCAAAATGTGATTAAAGGGGTCAACAAAACACCCCAGTCCCCGCGGTGCCCACCGAGCACGGAAGGCCTTGAGAGTGTCAGCAGACACCGCGTGCTCCCTCTCCAGGGACATCCGGCAGCGAACATAGCCGCGGAAGAGGGACAAACAATCGGGCGGGACTCCCCCGTCGATCACCCGCTGCATGGACCTGTTAATGGCCAACTTGGCCAGGCCCAGGAGCAGGTTCACGAGGAGGTCCTCCTCCTTCCCGACCCCCTTCTGCACCGGGTGCCCATAGATCAGGAGCGTGGGGCTGAAGTGCAAACAAAACATCAATAAAAGGTTTTTCAAGTAACTAAAAAGGGAGTGCCGCCTACAACACCCTATGTATACATGGTCCACGGACTCCACAAGACCACAAAAAGGGCACGTGTCCTGAGAGTCCGTGAACCTATGCATCCTCTTATTATAGGGGACTGCTGCATGCAACACCCTCCAACCCAGGTCCCCGATAGAAAGGGGGAGGACACCTCCGTAGAGGGCCTCCCATCGGGGGCCTCCGCCGCCGGACAGCAACAAGGCATGCCAGGGCGTGTCCGGGAGATGGACAAGGGCAAGAAAATGGAAGGTGTGCAGCAGCAGTCCTTACAAAAAGCCCCTCTTTGCCGTGCCAAAAGGCACGGAGGGCATGTCCCCGAGGCGGCTCATATTGCAGGGCACCAGCACCCGAGGGAGGGTTCGGGGCTTGGGGCCAATGTGGAATTCTGTCCGAACAGGGGAACGTTCAGACGGAAGACCACCGTGCACCTGGGCCACCTCAAGACCCAAAATAACGTCGGGTCCGAGCACGACCGTTCTCAGGTCTTGGATGGCATCGGCTGCGACCTGGACACTCACAGACGCGCGTCACGCCAACTCCTGCGGGAGCATCCAGCCCAGTCCTCCGCCACCCAGCACGTCCCCGATCCTGGTCACCCCTGCGGCCACAGCCCTCCTCTCCGCCAACCACTGAAAAGGACGGAGGGGCGGATTCCTGAGCAGCGGTTCTCTGACGATAGCCGCTATTCCTGACGGGGGAGAGCTGCGTCGCGAGGCGACCACTTTCCAGACTTTGATCAGGTCCTGGTAAAAGACGGGCAACGCCTGCAAGGAGCCACCGAGGCCCAGCTGTTCTATAAACAGGAGCTGCACATCATAATTCAGGCCGTGCACCTGACGGAAGAAATACGTCGTCAGTGCACACCATCTAGGAGGAAAATGTAACTCTTTTGAGTACAAACACGTTTCCATCTGTTTCAGATGAAGTTACATTGTTTGCTATTGTGAGATTTGAACTCTTGATCTTGGGGTTACAAACCCAGTACAATAACCACTTGGCTATGTAACTCTTTCGAGTACAAACACGTTTCCATCTGTTTCAGATGAAGTTACGTTGTTTCATAGTTTGTCATTGCGAGATTTGAACTCTTGATAATCTTTTAAATGAAAACCAAATCAACAAAATTGGGATAAATCAGGCACAGCCCCTAATTCAGGTCAGCTGTAAAACCAAGAACAAAGTTTAAGGGAAACTTACAAACTTTAAATCAAAATGTGATTAAAGGGGTCAACAAAACACCCCAGTCCCCGCGGTGCCCACCGAGCACGGAAGGCCTCGAGAGTGCCAGCAGACACCGCCTGCTCCTTCTCCAGGGACATCCGGCAGCGAACGTAGCCGCGGAAGAGGGACAAACAATCGGGCGGGACTCCCCCGTCGATCGCCCGCTGCCTGGACCTGTTAATGGCCAATTTGGCCAGGCCCAGGAGCAGGTCCTCCTCCTTCCCAACCCCCTTCCGCACCGGGTAAATCTAGTGTAACTCTTTCGAGTACAAACACATTTCCATCTGTTTCGGATGAAGTTACATTGTTTCATAGTTTGTCATTGGGAGATTTGAACTCTTGATCTTGGGGTTACAAACCCAGTACCATAACCACTTGGCTATTTAAGCCAAGCAAGAAGATGTAACTCTTTTGAGTACAAACCCATTTCCATCTGTTTCAGATGAAGTTACATTGTTTGCCATTGTGAGATTTGAACTCTTGATCTTGGGGTTACAAACCCAGTACCATAACCACTTGGCTATGTAGTTGCACAGATTGGGCATGGGTGTTAATCACTTGTACATAATGTTCACTATTGTCAATAAACTCCCAAGAATGTCTCCCTGCCTATGGCTCCTTGTTCTGATGAGCAGTGCTCATGTCACTCAGACGTGAAACCTTTCCGCACAGGATAAAGGCAGGTGTCTCAGTTCAGGACTTCTTCCCTGTGTTTTGTGCAGCCTTCAGGCCAAAGTGATGGTCCAGCCTCACACTCCCTGGACACATTACTGATGCCTGCACCTCGATGGTACTCACCATTGCTGCCAGAATGTCGTGGGCAGGCGTCACGGGTTCCATCATTCTCTCTGTGTGCTCTCAGCACCTTTTAGGTGGGGCTGGCTCCCCATCTCATCAGCATCTGTGACCATTAATGCTGTGCTCCTGAAAGGGTCAGGTACTGAAGGTGGACAAAGGATCAGATGCTTTTACAGTTTCATGGCTGCATCTCTATGATATGACCCTGATCACATAGCGCAAGCGAGCTGCCCTCGACCAGATAGGAGTCAGGCATTCTCAGAGGCTATGTGAAGATCTATGGAGTGTCCTCACAGCATGCTGTCATCATCCTCCTGCAATCAAGTAACTATTATGGCCTCCATTGCATCTCCATGACAGGAGCAATCTCAACGAAGGTATGTGCGTTGTCATAAGCCAGACTGGAGTCAAACATTCACAGATGCAATGTGAAGAACAATGGTGTCTCTTCATTGCGTGTTGTCATCATCCTCCACAAATTTAATAGCGATGAGGGCCTCCCGAGTGCCTCATCTGGCCATTGCAAGGGTCTCATCCCCATCATCGCCGCCTTCGAGGACCTCCTCACACTCATCCCTGTTGGCATCCTCTTTATCAAAGGAGATCTCCAGCTCCTCCATCTCCTCCTGAGCCAGCTCCTCTCCCCGTTGCAGCACCAGGCTATAAAGAGCGCAGCAGATGATGATGATGCATGACACATTCTGCAGACTGTATTGCAGGGCTCCACCAGACCAGTCCAGGCACTGGAACCTCATTTTCATCATCCCGATGGTCGGCCCCACCAAGTTGCGAGTTGCAGCATGAGCCTCATTATACCACTGCTCTGCTGCAGTCTGAGGCTGCCACACGGGGGTCATCAGGCACAGCCTCTGCAGGGAGCCCTTGTCTCCCTGCAGCCTCTGTGGACCCTGGAAGGCTTCAGGGATCTGTGACTGACTGAGAAGGTAGGAGTCATGCGCACTCCCTGGAAACTGTGTGCAGACCTGCAGGATGCATTTGTAGTGGTCGCGCATCAGCTGCACATAGTTGCCCGCATGTTGCGATGGAGATCTGAGTGCTAACATGAATGTAGTCGACTGCACCTTGCACTTGTGGGAAACCCGAGATCTTGGCTGTCCTGGTTCCAGGAGAAATGCATAAAGTTGTGTGCCTTTGTGAAATGGCATCTGTGACCTCATGGATGCATTTGTGGGTGGAGCCTTGTGAGATCCCACAGAGGGCACCTGTGGAGCCCTGAAAGGAGCCACTGGCATAGAAATTGAACACCATGGTCACTTTCACAGCCACTGACAGTGGATGCCTTCCATGTCCCTGTTGGACCAATTCCTGCAGTAGTCTGCAGATGTGACTGACCAATTCCCTAGATGTGCGCAGTCTTTGGCGACACTGGTTCTCGGCCAGCTTCAGGAATAACAGAGGTTGTCTATAGACCCTGGGTCTAGCTAGGCGCCGATCAGCGACGGCTTGCTGTGGCAGTGTGCGCGGTGAGCCCCAGCTGCCCTTCTTCCTTCTGCTGTCCCTCCCTCTGTGCAGCCAGGCACCTCAGTCACTCTCTTCTCCATGCTCTCGGTAAGCCATGAGGCATACAGCCAGGTCACCAGGCTTCATGATCCTGATGTACTGCTCCTGCAGGATGAAAGAAGGAGATGCATGGGTTAGCATGGGTGTCCTAAGAACCTGCCTTGCTTAAGTCTGAAAGCCCCTTAACGCACCCCAGAGAGTGCTGGCCACCACTTGGATGGCTAGAGTTGTGTGCTGCATGGCTGCCCGAAACCACACCCACCTCCACCCCACTCCACCTGACCGATTGGCAGCAGCTTTGCCCATTGGGGGTGCTGTGCTCTCAGCTCAGGCACAGGCATTCTCCTAACCTACACTGCAAGGCTGCACTGTTAGCTTGAACCATGGAGGAGACAGGTCCAAACCGGGATGACAACATTGCAAGGGGTTGCGAGTGCCTCCACCAGTGACAGCTCCATGTCCAGCTTTAGCAAGGAGATTGTACAACATTCCCAGTCATCCAACTGTTTGCCGTCCACTAAAATGCTCATTATTTTGCAGTCTGTGCCTGAGGGGTGAGAAGACTGGAGTACTTGATGGCACTTTGATGCCTCTGTGTTGCTTGAATGGACAGAGAAGCTAGAGGCCCAACTCCAACCATATCAATGTGGCTGCGCCTGAACTGTCTTAGCTGCAGTGGAATGGTCAATTTATGCAAGGTGTCCCTAATACGCAGCCGCTTCCCTTGCCCACGACCCCCTATCCCGCACATGTTTGTGCATTGCCTTCAACCACAGGGCAGCCTTTGCATGCCACCCCGCCAAGTCACCTCAACTGCAGCACAGCCCTTGGCCCCACCTCCATCAAGCCCCAAGTTGCCCCAACAGCAGGGCAGCCCTCCCCCCCTCCACCAAGTGGCCTCAACTGAGGGCAGCCTTTGCCCCACTCCGCCCCTCAACGTGCCTCAACCTTGAAGTCCAACAGGCGACCTGGGCAAGCGCTCTGCAATATTAATTTGTACTCACTTCCAAGTTTCCCCTCAAAGTGGAGCCCACCAAGCGCACATCTTTTATATGCTGTTGTGAAACACGTTCGCATGATTGCAGACGATCCAGCGGGAGGGCGGGGGGAGTCGGGGGGGTGGATTCCGGCAGGCTGGCCTTATAATGATATGCAGATGTATTACAATGAGGTTGCCGATGTCCAATGGCAGGATGCATGGCCCACCATCAGTGGGCAGAGTGGACAACTGCAATTGATGTTGGGCTAGCAAACACATCCGATGCCATCAGGGCACGGAAAATCCCAGCCTTTGTCTTTGGGTGCATTCTTCCTTGACAAGTGAAGTGTGCCATATTGCCTTAGGCCAAAGCAAGATTGTGTTTTATGGTTTTATTACAGGACAAATGTTGAAGGGAACCCACTTTTACATTTTATGGCTTGATTACAGGATACATGAAAACAGATGCTGGAGAACTGCTGTAGAGATTAGACTAAGTGGTTTGACACTTATGCTGTATTCCACTTGAAAGCCTATTGTGTGAAGTAAAATAGTTTCAGGTCTCAGTTCTAGGTTTTAAATTGTCTTAACTTTAAGTACCTTAAAGAGAAACAGTCACTTTCCTTCAAAGTATACAACAGATTTATGCATTACTGTGGTTCTTGGAATCAGGTTCTGTGATCAGTGTTATAGTTATCTAGCTTGTGGCTTACTTTTATGAACTTGTATTAATAAAATATGTTTTTTTAATGTGTATATTGCTACCTGAACTTTAACATCAATCATCTTTATGCAGTGATTTTATATGTACTATAGTAATTTTGTAATTGCTGTATTAGTTTAAGATCGTATTGCTTGGACTTGTAATTATTTCTTAAGTAATTTGTTTCAGACATCAGCAGTTGATATGAAGTTACATATAGGCTTTTGAACTTTCCAGAACACCAAGATGTATCAGTTAGGTCTTTTGAGATAGAAACAAAAAACTGCGGATGCTGGAAATCCAAAACAAAAACAGAAATACCTGGAAAAACTCAGCAATTCTGGCAGCATCAGCGGAGAAGAACAAAGTTGACGTTTCGAGTCCTGATGACCCTTAAACAGAACTAAGTAAAAATAGGAGAGGGGTGAAATATAAGCTGGTTTAAGGCGGGGGTGGGGGTGGGGGTGTGGTTGTAGGGACAAGCCTGAGGCAATCATTAGGAAGTGACACCACACATCGTCTTATTACAAATGCCTTGTGGTGCCTTGTCATCTTATTAAATTTATAGCTTTCCTCTAAAATAATAGGGAAAATGTATAAAGAGAAGGATGTTCCCACAAGTGACTGACCTCATAAGGAACCAGTCAAGAGTTAATGGGAAGTGACATCAGTCAGGTAACCATCACCCTTAAGAGACCAATCACACATTGATCATGCACCACTTAACCAATCAAGGAATCTTCATGTGCTGCTTGGGTCAATCAGAACTAAATGACACTACTGACTGTGCATAGAGTAGTGGCTAGTAAAGGTTAATAAACAACAACTTTCAGTAGGTAGGTGTGAGGCAAGAAGATAGAAGATAGACTTCAGTCAACAGAACAAGAGACAGCACCACAGTCACAGTCACAAACTGTGGAACTAATGTCCAGATTGAACTGATTGATCCGCTGCCTTTTTTAAGTACTGCATTTTGTACTTGTTGCAATTAACTCAATAAATTCCGTGAAACTTGTGACAACATACTTGCACCAGAGTGTTAGTAGCTAGCTGGAACTGCAGCTTCCTTTTAGATAACTCTCCCAACTCATTCTAGCAGTTGTAATCGATTTAAGTCTTATAATTGAGATTAGAGCAAACCCCAGATCTTAGTGATAGCATCAGGTGGATAAGAAGAGGAGGTTCCCAAACTGTGGAACTAATGTCCCCTTTTTAAAAAATCCTTCTCCAGCCATCTGTGTGGTCTAACTCAGACTGTTTCCTTCAATGTAGTGACAATCTACAGTACAGTTTTGTGCTGTGGTTCATGCCCAAATTGGATTATTATTGATCCAAAAATAGGCAGAGTGAGTGAGGAGTGTTATTCCATCAGTCTGCAATGGATTTGAACCATATGCTACAAGCAAAAGTGTAACAATTCACTGCAGTTCAGTTGTAAAGTTGTAGTTCTTACTTATGGCTCACTGGGAAGTGCTAAGTGTGTTGTGATATTCAGCTATGCATAGCAAACAATTTAAAACCCAGCTCTAAGATGGTAATTCTCAGGTGGGCAGGTGCTACAGTTGGCCTGAACTGAGAAGAAAAGGAAGAAAACATTTTGACCAGAGATCCTGCACAGGTTTAATATCTAGTGACCTCTGCTGGAAGTCCATGTAACAGGATCAGACGGAAAGTAGCAGTTTTGCCCAGTTCCTTTCCACAGGAATGCAGCTTGTCTCCACTCAGTGACTTTCATGTAGAAGTAGAAGGCTGTATGACTCCAAAAATAATGAAAGACAAGTGAATATTACCACAGGATAGCTAGGTGAGACAAGGGGTCAGGTTAGTGCAACATTGATGGTCACAATGATGCAGGTCACCACTGGAGGGATTCCAGCAGAAAAACATAGGGCTGAATTTTCTGGTTGGTGGAGGGGCGGAGCCAGAGTGGGCACAGGTGGGCGCAGACCCGATCACCACTCGCGATCAGGTCCGCGCCACCATTTTACATGGGCAGGCCAATTAAGGCCCTTCAGGGCTTCCTAGGGGTGCGCTCAGACCAGCAAGCCCTCACATTGGCAATGACCTCAGCTGGTCAGTGCCAGTGTGGGAGATGATCTGGACATCAAGTTTCCCAACTCATTGCCAATCCATCCGCAGTGAGCAGGGAGGTCTGGAGCGACCTAACAGCGCAGCAGCTGCCTGTCATCACTGTGGGCACCTCTCAGGGCACTCCAGGTGAGGGCAGCAGCTCCTCCGCCCCTCTCCCAGTGACCGTAGCATCCGGTGAGGTTACGACGACTTGGGGGATGACAGCTGTGGAACTAGCATCTCCCTCCCAGGCGGGGCCAGCACAGGCTCCACAGGCCAGAGGACGACCGCCAAGGTCATCGAGGCCAACAGGACAGCAAAGTCAGCAGGCTGTCTCAGATGCCACTCCGAGCGATGGGGAAAAACCAAGACGCAGCACCCGGAAACAAAAACATAAGGCACCTTAGGCACACCACGAGTTTATCATTGTTGCTTATGTGTTAGCCCGAGATGAGGTCCTGATGATTTGTTCTGATTTGTAACACTATTGTCTTTATTTTTGCATAAATTTGTTTGCTTGGCATATTAAATTCAGATATGTCACCATGGCTGAGGGTGCCTCTTTTCTCTTACATGTGAGTGATTTCCAAAAATGTAATGAGTGCCTTGTTGAACATTCAGCTTTATTAACTTGGCCCTTAGTTACTTTTCATAACCTGGCAGATTTTGCACTTAGGTGTCGAGTATGGAGCCTACAGCCCAGGCTTGTCCTGGAGGTCCATCTATGATGTGCTAGCTGAAGGTTGGTTGGATTAAAGCCTCTCGGGTGTCCCTGCCTCCCTGCAGTATACCCCCTCAGCATTTCCCTGTGCGTGCTCATCCTTGGACTCACTGCTGGACACATCGTGTGCAGCTGCAGCCATTGCGTCTACATCTTCGTTGTCCACAGCGTCACCCCTTTCCAGCGCAAGATTGTGCTGAGCTCAGCATGCAGCCACTATCTCCGAGACACGATCTGGGGGGTACTGGAGTGTGCCCCCTGAGCGGTCCAGGCATCGGAAGTGCATCTTGAGAAGACCGATGGCTCTCTCCAGCACAGCCCTTGTGGAGACGTGGCTCCTATTGTAGCGCTGCTCAGCTTCTGTTCTTGGATGGCGGAGAGTCGTCATGAGCCGCCTTCTGAGGGAATAGCTCTCATCACCCAGCAGCCAACCATCCAGCCGGGCCAGAGCACTGAAGAGCCCCGGCATCTGGGTGTGTCTGAGGATGTAGCCGTTGTGGGAGCTGCCTGGGTACCTTGCACAGACTTGTAGAATCAGCCTCCTGTGATCATACACTATCTGCACATTCATGGAGTGGAAGACCTTCCTGTTGACAAAGGCACCGGGCTCACCTGCTGGTGCCTTGATGGCCACATGTGTCCAGTCTATAGCACCCTGGATGCGGGGGAAGCCAGCAATGGCCGCGAAGCTCTGGCTCGCTGTGTCCAGCTTGCCTGGTCCCAATGGAAGTGGATGAAGGTCAAAGTGTCTATCCTACTTGACACGAGTGTGTACAGCTGATTGGGAGACACTGCAAAGATCACCCACCGAACCCTGGAAGGAGCCAGAGGGATAGAAGTTGACGGCAGCTGTGACCTTCAGAGCCACTGGCATGGGGTGTCCACCCACACAGTTAGGGGAGATCTCAGGCCCAATCATCTGACAGATATAGTTGACGGTCTCCCTTGAGAGACAGAGCCCCTTTCGGCACTGTACCTCAGATATATTGAGGTAGCTGCTTCGCCACCTGTATACCCTGGCAGCAGGATAGTGGCATCTTCTCTGGCCCCTTCCACCTTGGTCCACCTCTTGGCCCTGTGTCCCTTGTGCCTGTGCCTGTCCTCCCAAAGGTGGCTCCCCTGGAGGGAGAATGTGCACTCCTGGCCTCCTCCCTCTTCTAGCCCTCCCTTCATCCTCAGAGGAGCTGCCTCCAGTGGACAGTTCAGCTCCCATTCCCAGACTAAGGGAAGGCTTTCTGAAACCTGCAGGCCCAGAAAAGATTCCTCTTTACAGAGTGCTGACCTGTAGGTTCAGAGTCCAGACAAAGCAGCTGGTATGCGTTTTGAAGTATTGCAGATCACACAGGCAAGTTTCAATAATTTTGAAAAACAACTACTTGACAGTGCACACTTGCGACCCCACTGAGCCCTCTTATCCCGCCCGTGGATGAGGCTTGTACAAATGCGTCCTGCCTGTCTGCCTGTTGCGCCCGTGCGCCGACCTGAAGGTTGCACGGGAGCCAAAAATTCGACATCGATTGATGAGTCAAGGGCCTTAAGTGGCCCATTAATTAATGGCAGATGCGCATCAGATATTATTGCGTTCCCACCCAACGAAATATCGCGATGGTGCGCAGTGTCGTCGGGACGCTCACCCAATGTCACCGTGCGTCATTTTATGCACAGGCCCCGCACACCAATGGGAAAATTCTGCCCATAATTTTCATCTTTAAGAAAGGAAACAGAACCGTTAACCTATTGGTGACCTATTTGTAAATCATTGGGAAATTGAAGGAATCAGAGAGAAGTAGAATGGACTGGAATCTGTGTGAAGGTGGAAGTCACAGAACTTGAAGGGGTAGAGTTCGCATCTCAAAATTAAATGAACACATGGTGAACAATGGCAACCATAGTGACTTACTGTCCAGTTCACACTGTCGAGGCAAGATTTACACAAAGTTCCATCAATCTAATGGTCACTGAACAGCAATTTTAGAAACACGGAAATAGATTTTAAACTTTTAGCTAGCTGCCCATCCATGTTGCAGGCAAAGAAGTAGGAACTATTTTTATGCCTAGAGCTAATTTAATTTAAATGGCCCAGGACAGGAAATAGCATTGGTCCTGTATAAATGCTGCATGCTTTCGCTAAAGGACTAGGGCCAGGAAAATTGGCTCCAATGTATCAGTCACATCAGCTGAGACTAATTTTAAATTCATATTCTATTTACTGTTATACCAAAATTCAGAAATTTTCAATGTTTGAGACCAGATAGGATTTTACTTCCATCCTTGTCCTATTTTAATTCAATGTTCCAGTAATTTTAAATGGACATTTTTTAAAAGAGAGCTTGTCTTTATTTACAGAGATGGAAAACAGCTAGAATGACATTGTGAGCTTTGACCCAAAAGTCATTGTATTACGTTATTTGTTAAAATACATTAAAAAATAGGTTTGCAGAAGTGTTTGGCAAAGGCAGTTGTCCCTTACTTTAAAGAAAGCTACTATGTTTGGCCAATGTCCAATTTGTAGAATTTTATTCAATCTGTATTTAAAAGTCCCTTTCTCTCTCTCATTTCCCTCGCTTTCAGTTTTCCTCCCTGGACATTGACTCCTCCCTAGTGACTCACACTGGAGCACAATTGCTACCAGCTCATCGGTACGTCTTCTAAGTGACCACTTTTCACATTCGAGCTATGAAAACACATATTCACATATTTTAATAAGAAGGCATCACATTGACACCTTTTCCCCCCTCATAATCCAATGTCCAATTGTGAACACTTTGCAGCATGTTAATGGACAGTAAGCAGGTGTGGAAACTCCTAACTACCTGGCCCTTACTGTGCTTTTTTCTATTTTTAGCTCGTATTCTGAGCTGTAGCCCTGTGTCAGGATTAATCCTGGGACCTTCCTAGTCTGCATGGCTCATTAACGCACAGGGTGGTATATATATCTGGTTTTTTTTAAAACTAAATAAATAGTTTGATGATTGGAAATACATAGAGAAGGTGCTGTGTACATGTATAAAATCAGATTTCTAAAAGGAACACTGTTGAGGGTCAAATATCTTTTGCCAATATCAGAATATGATGAGAACTATACTTGGACTATTTCAGGCTCTGTTATATCCGCATGGGAGTATGTGTCCAGTTTAGATTCCTCTTCGTCTAGAATCTCGGAAGTTCTGCAGCAGATGCTGAGAAGTGAACAGAATGATATCCATCCTTGGAGCTCTTAGTTACAAAGATCAATGTTTTTGAGAGGACAAAAGCTTTTTCAAGCTAACAATTGGACTTAGTCCAGTTGAACAGGTTAGATTTCAGGAATTATTTATTTCCAATGAGTCATCATCCTCTGGAACAGACCATTGAAACAGAACATGGATGTGGATTCAGTTGATGCAGTCTTTCAAGATGGAAGCTGGTAAATTCCTGACAGCGAGTTGAGGGGAAGACAGTGTGAGGGGATGGATGTGACACAAAACACTCATTTTCTATATGCACATAATTCCTGTGTCACCATCACATGTCTCACTGGTGTTTAGACTCTTGATTGCTGACTCGTGAAACTCTCAAGCCTGACGCCGTAACTTCTGTTGTTTAACTAATGTTGTCCAGAAAAACTGGATAGTCAACAAACACAAGACATCACCTACTTTATAAAGAGATATCACCATTCAACACATGGTGGCAGCGGTGGTAGAGATTATTTAAAACAACTTCCACTTTCGCTGGACACAATGGTCTGTACAACTGAAGAAGTTACTCAAGAATTAAAACACATTATTGTCAAAATGTGCTCCACTATTACCTTCAGCTCTCAACATTAATGATAAAACCTGAAAAAAACCCTTGTGACAGTGCTCAACAGGATGACAAAACTAGTGCAGGTGGTGACACTTCTTAGTGGCCAGGGAAGAAACTTTTGAAGTTTACGCCACAAAGTTAGACTGAACCAAAAAGTGCAGACAGAAACAAGATAACACCAGTGATAATGAAGTTCCCTCAGTGCTGCCAACTGCACAAGGATGTTCCCTTTGATGGATTCAAGTTCGACCTGAGAATACAAGACACTGCAAAGAGGCTAACACAATCCTGTTGGAAGATGGATGAGATACTTCTTAAAATCCAATAGCGCAATACAAAATCATTGGGGATTTGAATGGACAAAACAGGAGTACAGGAAACCGAGGAGGCCCCAAAACACAAGGGTGGCATGATGGGGATAATGCCAGAGGCTCCCCAATGCCATGAGAGCTGGAACTATAGGAACAAGCAGGAGGAGTTCCATAGAAAACAGCTGTGCCCTGTCTTTGGGAAAACATACAGCAAATGTGACAAAACCAACCATTTTTCAGCAAAATCCCATGGAAGAGAAAATAATCGCTTTGCACATAGACAGCTTGAGCAGTATATGAACCAAATGAAGACGTTGTCAATGAGGTCAGCGCTATTTGTTTTGACTGAATCAAGCATTATATTTAAACATGAGTTGAGCAACTGCCCCCAGATTTCAAAGAGACATGGGTGCACAATCTAATGTAGCTCCATTTCATCTATATCAAAAGATTATGCGATTTTAAGCTGTCAAAATTTCAACTCATTAAGACCAAGATTGTGGCTTACTGTTAAAGAATATGTACAAATCCAACTTTTATGTGGCAATTTTAGGTGTTCGCTAAATTGTAAGCATATCACTAACGGCAATATGCTCTTTGCTGTGTAGAAAGGTCTGCCTGAGCATGAACTTCATTAAGTATACAGATAATGAAGTAATTAATAGGACACCTGCTACACATGCTCGCAAACTACCAACCATTTTAAAAAAAATCATGCTTGGGGTGTGGGCTTCACTGGCTGGGCCAGCATTTATTGCCCATCCCTAGTTGCCCTTGAGAAGGCCTTCCTGAGCTGCTGCAGTCCATGTGGTGTAGGTACACCCACAGTGCTATTAGGAAGGGAATTCCAAGATTTTGACCCAGCAACAGTGAAGGGCGCTTATATATTTCCAAATCAGGATGGTGAGTGACTTGGTGGGGAACATCCAGGCAATGGTGTTCCCATATATCTGCTGCCCTTGTCCTTCTAGATGGTAGTGGTCATGGGTTTAGATGGTGCTGTTGAAGGAGCTTTGGTGAATTCCTGCAATGCATCTTGTAGATGATACACACTGCTGCTACTGTGCGTCATAGTGGAGGGAGTGAATCTTTGTGGATGTGATGTCAATCAAGTGGGCTGTTTTGTCCCTGATGGTGTCAAGCTGCTTGAGTGTTGTAGGAGCTGCACTCATCCAGGCAAGTGGGGAGTATTCCATCACACATCTGACTTGTGCCTTGCAGATGGTGGACAGGCTTTGGGGAGTCAGGAGATGAATTACTCATCGCATGATTCCTATCCTCTGACCTGCACTTGTAGCCACAGTATTTATATGACTAGTCCAGTTTAGTTTCTGGTCAATGCTAACCCCAAGATGTTGCTAGTGGAGGATTCAGTGATGGTAATGCCATTGAATGCCAAGGGGTGATGGTAAGATTCTCTCTTGTTGGAGATGGTCAGCCTGGATATTGTTCATGACTTTCTGCATTTGAACATGGACTGTTTCAGTATCTGAGGAGTTACAAATGGTGCTGAACATTGTGTAATCATCAGCAAACATCCCCACTTCTGACCTTATGATGGAAGGAAGGCCATTGACGAAGCAGCTGAAGATGGTTGGGCCAAGGACACTGCCCTGAGGAACTCCTACAGAGATGTGCTGGAGTTGAGATAACTGACGTCCAACAACCACAACCATCTTCCTCTGTGCTAGGTATGACTCCAACCAGCAGAGAGTCTTCCCCCGATTCCCATTGACTCCAGTTTTGCTAGGGCTCCTTGATGTCACATTCAGTCAAATGGAGCCTTGATGTCGAGGGCAGTCACTCTCACCTCACCTTGGGAGTTCAGCTCTTTTGTCCTTGTTTGAACCAAGGCTGTAATGAGGTCAGGAGCTGAATGGACCTGGCGGAACCAAACTGGGCATCAGTGAGCAGGTTATTGCTAAGCAAGTGCCGCTTGATAGCACTGTTGATGACCCCTTCCATTACTTTACTGATGATTGAGTGTAGACTGTTGGGATGGTAATTGGCTGGGTTGGATTTGTTCTGTTTTTTGTGTACAGGACATACCTGGGCAATTTTCCACATTACCGGGTAGATTGTCAACATTGTAGCTGTTCACCAAGTGTTTAATACAGAAATATTCTAGCCTTCAGTGATGGTATATGACCTCAGAACTTCCAGAAATGCTTCATAGCCAGGATCAGACAGATTAGTAAATTGGATGCATTCATTTTAAACTTTATTTACATCTTTCATCCTAAGATTGGGCTACTTTTACTCTTAAACGTATGTTTAAATACTTAAGCTTACCAAAATAAAGAACTGATTTTACAGTCCCCTCACTATTGATTATCCAGATAGATCCCTTGATGACATTATCTACTAACAAGATCAGCTGTAGACCGACACCCAACTCTCCCAACATCATTTCCCTGAAGGCTGTTGCTACATGTTAATTCATATCTGACATGAAGTGTTGTTCGAACGTTCCAACAGATCAAATTTAGCAGAAGTGCTCCACTTTGTTGAGATCTCACCAATACTGAGGCCTGCACTATTGTAACATGCCTTTAAGGGGTAGCAGCATGCCATCACTAGAGTCAAAGTGTGTCATGTGATCCAGTCTCAGTTTCATTTTTGCCTGTGAGCAGAACAGCACAGCTCTTCTGTCTTCACACTTTCTACCTTTGTATAGTCTTAATAAATGAACCCACAACATGTTTACCCAATCCCTTATGAGTGACTGGTGCCTTTATATTATAAAAATATAACATGGACCATCAATTTCCCTATAGCAGCCAACTCAAGCGAAACCCAATGTGTATAACCTTTACTCCAACAGTTTGGCAAAGACTCAATAATGTATTCAAAACCAGTCTCAATTCATTCTATTTGGAAAATACTCTCCAGCAATATGTTCTGCATCGTCCATCTCTGTGACCTGGATTTGTCCTTTGTCCTTCATCTGGCTCAAGATTATTATTTGCCCTCTAATCCTCTCTCCTGTTCTGCTCTTTGTCCCTCCATACACTCCCAATATTGCTTAAATTTTTCTCCACTGATCATCATTAGCAACAAGTATAAGTGATTGGCCACGTTGAATCCAAAGTCAAAGGAGGGAATTCTTCCAGAGTGGAGCACATATGCTTATACAGAGCAAGCTAAAGAGCATGCAGAAAATGGATGCAGCAGCAAAATGGCAACATTGGCATCTGTTGTTTTTGTATGGAGAGAGGAAATAATTGGATACTGGAATGGCAAAATTAATTATGTGATAAGATTTATTTTTAGGAGCCTACAACGAATGAGTAAAAGCCAAAAAATGCATTGAAATTCTTCTCAATTTTCTTATTGATTCATTATCGGCAATATTAGAGCTCAATGTAATTGTACACAACCTTACAGTAAGGCACAGGCCTTTGAAATTCCTGAGATTAAAGAGGACGGAAGCCCAATTCCCAGACATGGGCTGGGTGTTGCAGTATATGGTCAGAAACCCAGTTCCAATGCAATTGGCCCTTTAAATGCTACTCAGGGAAGCTATAGGCAGAATTCCTACCACACAACTTCCCATACACAGCTACCTTTCAGAGGGAATTCATGGGCCACCCAGGAAAACGTGTCCTTTATAAAAGGCAGCAGCAGAATTGGCTGAGAGCTAGCACTATTCCCATCAGGCCCTAAACCTTTACAAGCTGGATAAGGTAATTGATCACACAGAATCATTTGCCTTATCAAGTTGTAAAATGGAAACCAGTGATAACCAATGATAGTAGAGAAAAAAATCCTAAGCCAGGAAGAGGATCCTCAGCTAGGCAAAGATGCCCCTCAAAGCAGATCAGATCTTGCCACAGCATACACACCAATCTATTCTGAGGTTATACCTTGGCTGTACAAATGCTCCCATCCCAGGATTTGAGCCAGGATTTCCACCCTGGGGCTAAGATAAGCAAGGGGACCATTCCTTTGCACCCACACCAGCAGAGAGGACCCCTAGAATGTGAAAGTGAGCTACAGCATCTGGGATACAGTCATCTTAAATTTAAGCCAGGCTGCTAAAAGGCAGCATCCACTACTTTAAACAAGTTTACAACAAATTATTTACATATGCAGTCGAGAACAAGCTGTTCAAATTTGCAGCAAAATTTATATAAATCTTGAGCCACAGAATGTGAAATGGCTTGGGACCTCCAGCCTGTTTAAACAAGAGATGCAAATCTGCATTTTAAATTTATGAAGGGATTAAGATTTATTTTTCAAAAATTAAGTGGTAGCTGAGTAAATACAGAGTAGTCGGAAAGCCAGATATTTTAATAGGAAAAAATAGGAAAAAAAATTCAGCTTGGTGCTGCATTGTCACAGTGTGAGGCCTGACTAATTATCAGTTTTGTCATTTTGCCCATGCTTTGAGTGACCCTTGACCCTACCCAACCCACCAGCAGCCCAAACTGCCTGACCAGAAATCGGGCCCAGCCTCGGTCCCAAGGCTGCCGGTTGAGACACACTGTAGCTGCAAATACAGTAACCCATGATACAAAATGCATGTAAAAATGAACAAACTGTGAAAGCTACAATGAACAGATGAATTGTTTGAGGTTTAAGATGAAAAATGAACAAATAAATTAATCAGGAGAGAGAGACATAGAAAAAGAGACAGAGACTGAAGAGGGAGAAAAAGAGATTCAGAAGTTGAGACCAAATTGCACAGTAAATAGCTGAGAAACAACTTCACGTCGGAAGCTGGACAATTAATTCAAGGTGCAACATTTGATCATGTTTTTCCGAGGTGACCTCCAGGGATATAAAAAATGTTAAACTCACCTGCTATTATTTGTAACCAACTGGAGCAGAGCTGTTCTGCCATTTATTTCAGTAGATTCACCTTTGAGATTCCAGATTGTCATTAAATACTCTCATAAACCAGAGAATCCACCATTCTGCAGACGTACAGACTCCACAAATAAACAGCACCAGTAAAGAATGTAAAATTAACGCGATTGGTTCCTAGTGATAATACAGCTATAATGTAGTGACACAGAGCTGCCGACAGCAGAATTACTGTGAACATTTGCACAGTCAGGGCCTCTCAGAAGGTGACTCCTTTTTCCTTGTTGAATGATCTGCCTTTAGAAGATGAGGGAAATAAAAGGTTTGCCGTCTCCTGGGATAAGATGGAAATAAAACTGCAATTCTGTGACAGGTGAACCCTCACCCGACTCCACTGATTTATGTAATTTAAATGTATTACTGCTCTGCTTAGAGTCAGAGGATGACAAAAAGCTTCAGGTTACATCCTATTTGAAGAAGATAGGGTGGAATTTTCCATGCCCACTGGCATCGGGCGTGCTCAGCGACCTGAGCGGACAATATAGTGGGAAGTCAGAAATCGGTTTCAGGACATCATGAAACCAATTTGCAATCATCCACTCAGCCTGTCAATGGCGGACCGTGTTACCCACTATCAGATGTTGGGAACATCATTGTAATATATCGACATATTATAAGGCCAGTCCACCAGAATCAACCCCACACTGGATCATCCACCTATGTCTGCGTGATTGCACACTGATGTGTTTCACAACAGCATATAAAAGGTGTGCAGTTGGCGGGCTACACTTTAAGGGGAACTCGGAGGTGAGTACACAGTAATGTTGCGGAGCGCTCACGAGGGTCGCTTGTTGGACTTGAGGTTGAGGCAACTGGTGGGGAGGGGGGGTTCGGGGGCAAGGGCTGCCCTGAGGTTCAGGCAACTTGGCGGTTGGGGGGGGGTGGGGGGGAGGCAAGGGCTACCTTCAATGTGGTTGAAGGTAGTGCATAAGCACGTGAGTGCGGGATGGTATGGGGGAAGCGGCCACGAATTAGGGACACCTTGTATAAAGTGACCATTCCTCTGCAGCTGAGACAATTCAGACACAGCTGCATTGACATGCTTGGAGTTAGGTCTCTAGCTTATCTGCTACTCAAACAACCCAGGGGCATGAAATTGCCACCAAGTGCTTCAGCGCTTTTCACCCCTCAGGCACAGACTGCAAACTAATGAGCATTTTAGTGGACTGCAGAACAATTGGACCACTGGGCACATTGTACAATCTCCTTGCTAAAGCTGGCCATGGAGCAGTCACTGGTGGAGGCGCTCATAGCGCCTTGCAATTTTGTCATCCCGCTTTAGTCCAGTCTCCCCCATAGTTCAAGTTAACAGTGCAGCCTTGCAGTGCAGGTTAGGAGAATGCCTGTGCCTGAGCTGACAGCACAGCATGCAGTCCAGTGGGTAAAGCTGCTGTGTAGTAATTATAGTTTTGGGTAACGTAGAACTGTAGCTTTAAGAATAATACTGTGTTGTAATATCACATGACCTGTGTAAACCAATATGTGAGCAGCATGGGGAACCTCTGGGAGAGAGCTCTTCTTTAGTTATAGAGTTTGATGTACACATGTAGTTGCTGCTGCTGTCTTGTAAATAAAATTTAATATGTCCATCAAGAAAATTTGCCTGGAAAATTAACTCTATAACAAACTGGCAAAGAGGATAAATCAGATTCACTGTTGTATCTCAGCCAGCAATTGTGAGTATCTGAGTTTATTAAAAAAAAGAGTATACACTCATCTGAAATGCCACAGTTTGGCAGAATTGATCCCTTTCAGCCAGCCACAGATGATTGGTCTCAATATATAGAACATCTTGCATTCTTCTTTCAAGTAAATGAAATCATGGGAGAGGAAAAGAGGAGAGCAATCCTCCTGAGTATTTGTGGGAGAAAGACCTACAGTTTAATTCGAAGCTTGACAGCCCCCAGTGCCCCAGATTTGAAGAGTTTCCATGCATTAATAGACCTCATAAAGGGACACTTTCAACCCAAGCCCTCAGTCACAATGCAGAGGTTCATGTTCAATTCACGGAATAGAACCCCGGTGGACACCAATGTTATCTATGAAATTAAAACAACTAATGGAGTTTGTGATTTCGGGGAAACCCTGAATGACACGCTCAAGGATCATGTGGTATGTGGCATGCAGGAAGATGCTGTTCAGCGAAGATTGCTGGCTGAAGTGAATCTTGATTTTTAAAAATAGCGCTGGCGATGGAAAGCGATGTAAGAGATTCACAAGCAATTAACGGGTGTAAAATTTCACTGTGCTCCTAGTTGGATGGGAACAGTCAGCCAAAAGTGGCGAGGAAAGTCGGGACTCTGCTGCGAAGCGGGAAACAGCCCCCATTAACCAAAAACTTAGAGGAAACAGCTTAACAACTACATCGAAAACTAACTTTCATTGGTGTGGAGACAATCATTCTTCTAGCAATTGGCAATTTAAAGAAGCAGAATGTTATTTTTGTTACAGAATTGGACACATAATGAGACATTGCAAAACGAGATTTAAACAGTTCTCCAAACAGAGCCAATTATTGTCACAGTGCAAGTAAACCATTAAAAATGGAAGTAGACACGGGTGCATCTACCACTGTAATAGGAGAACACACTTTCAGATATTTAAATTAAGGTGATCAAAAATTAAATTTGGTACAAACATCTGTCAAGTTGAAAACATACACAGGTGAAGAAATCCAGATAAAAGGTATCACCAGAGTAACTGTTCATTACAGACATCAAACAGCACATCTACCTATGATGGCATTAGAAGGTAGAGCCTTCTAGGTTGAAATTGGTTGAGAGAAATTAACATTAATTGGCCAGTGAGATTTCAAAAGGAAGCAGGAGGAATTCCTGAGTTGAAAAAGGAACAAGGCAAGGTACTCCTGAAAGAGCGTGGAGAGTCCAAGGACTGCAACAGGATGAAAAAGGTGTGTGTAAGCATTCAGCAGCCTGAAGAAATGAAGACTGTCTTAAACAACATGGAAGAACAGCAGAAGAAACTCAAGGAGACTCTGCTGAATTACAGAAATAAAGATGAAGCAAGTGAGTTTCACAAAGAAAAGGAAAACTGTTGAAATATCTTCACACACTACAAGGATACCTCGGGTCAAAGCCTGGGAAGAGTGCCCTCTGCAGTCACCATCACCATGAAGCTGTCTGGGAAGAGTGCCCTCTGCAGTCACCGTCGCCGGTAAGCAGTCTGGGAAGAGAGCCCTCTGCAGTCACTGTTGCCGTGAAACAGTCTGGGAAGAATGCCCTCTGCAGTCACTGTTGCCATGAAGCAGCCTGGGAAAAGTGTCCTCTGCAGTCACCGTTGCTGAGTGAAAAAGTACAAAGAGTGACATCACAGGAAAACTGTAAGTTCATTGGTTGCTAAGTAACTAATAGTTTGAACTACCTATTATAAATTGATTTCAGATTAAAGGTGACTACTGGGGCCCAGGATCGGAGGCCTAACACTTCAGCTTCAGCTCAGCATGGAGAGCGAGTTCCAGTTGATTTTTAAAAAATGTATTTTGAATCTCCATTCTAACTTGCTTTCTGATTAAAGGTAAATAGGAGAAATATTTTACAGATTGTTAAATTAAAGACCAGTTAGAAAGTTAAAAACAAATTTAAAAACTAATTAAATAAAATAGAGATGTAGGGCCAGGCGATGTGTTGTAGCTGTATGATGTGGGAGCTGGTGGACCCCATTGTGGTTCCTCATGACCACATCTGTAGCAAATATTGGTTGCTCGAGGAACTCCGGCTCAGAGTTGATGAGCGAGAGTCTGAGCTTTGGACACTGCGACACATCAGGGAGGGGGAGAGTTACCTGGATGCTGTGTTTCAGGAGACAGTCACACCCCTTAGATTAACTACCTTAAATTCGGCCAGTGGTCAGGGACAGGAGGCTGTGACTATGAGTGAGACAGGTAGAGGGATCCAGGAAGTAGCACAGCAGGAGTCTCAGCCCTTGCCCTTATCCAACAGGTTCGAGATTCTTGCTCCCTGTGTGGATGAGAGCAGGGACTGTAGGGAGGATGAGCAAACTGACCATAGCACCGTGATCCAGGCAGCCATTCAAGTGGGGGGAGAAAAGAGAAATGTAGTTGTAATTGGGGAGAGTATAGTTAGGGGAATAGATACTGTACTCTGCAGCCAGGATCGAGAGTCCAGAAGGCTGTGTTACCTACCTGGTGCCAGGGTTAAGGATATCTCATCTGGGCTGCAGGGGAACTTGGAGTGGGAGGGGAAAGATCCAGTTGTCGTGATCCACGTAGGTACCAACGATATAGATAGAATGAGGAAAGAGGTTCTGCTGAGGGAATACGAGCAGCTAGGGGCTAAATTAAAAAGCAGAACCAGAAAGGTAATAATCTCTGGATTACTACCTGAGCCATGAGCAAATTGGCACAGGGTCAATAAGATTAAAGAGGTAAATGTGTGGTTCAAAGATTGGTGTGGGAGAAATGGGTTTGAATTCATAGGACATTGGCACCAATACTGGGGAAAGAGGGAGCTATTCCATTCAGATGCTTTCCACTTGAATCAGGCTGGGACCAGTGTCCTGGCGAATCACATAACTAGGGCTGTAGATAGAGAACAGTGCTATAGTGAGGAATGATATAGGCACTGGAGAGCAAAATGTAGAGTCAGTCTGGGTAGAAATAATAAAAAGCAAGGGAAAGAAGACCCTGATAGGAGTAATCTATAGGTCCCCAAACAGTAGTTCAGCAGTAGGGCACAGTATAAACCAGGAAATACTGGGAGCATGTAAGAAAGGTACGGCAATAATCATGGGTGATTTTAATATGCATATAAACTGGACTAATCAAATTGGCAAGAGTAGCATTGAAGGAGAGTTCATAGAGTGTATTAGAGATTGTTTCTTGTAGCAATATGTTATAGAACCAACCAGGGAGCAGGCTATTCTGGATTTGGTTTTGTGTAATGAGATGGGACTAATTAATGATCCCAGAGTAAAGGATCCTCTAGGGAAGAGTGATCATAGCATGATAGAATTTCAAGTTCAGTTTGAGAGTAAGAAACTTGAGTCCCACACTAGTGTTCTGGAGTTAAACAAAGGTAACTACATAGGCATGAGGGCTGATTTGGCCCTAGTGGACTGAGCAGGAAGACTACAAGGTAGGACAGTTGATGAACAGTGGCAGATATTTAAGGAGATATTCACTTCCTCCCATGTAAAATATATTCCAAAGAGGAAGAAAGATGGAAAGAGGGGGGGAAAGCTAAACAAGGGAGTTAAAGATAGCATAAAGGCAAAAACTAAGGCATGCCAAATTGCAAAGGTCAGTGGCCGGCTGGAAGATTGGGAAACTTTTAAGATCAACAAAGGGTTACTAAAAAAATAGTAAAAAGAGCAAAGATAAATTATGAAAGAATATTAGCATAAAAATGTAAAAGCTTCTACAAGTATTTAAAATGAAAGAGAGTAGCTAAAGTGAATGTTGGTCATTTGGAGGATGAGACTGGGGAGTTAATAGTGGGGAACGCAGGAATGGCAGAGACGCTTAATCAATATTTTACTTCAGTTTTCACAGTGGAGGATACTAGTACCACCTCAATAGTAACAGATAGTGCAAAGGGTATAGAGAAGGAGGAATTTAGAACAATCACCATCACTAGAGAAAAAGTACTGAGCAAACTATTGGGATTAAAGGGTGACAAGTCCCCAGGACCTGATGGCCTACAACCCAGGGTCTTAAAGGAAGTGGCAGCAGAGATAGTGGACGCATTGGTAATGATATTCCAAAATTCACTGGATTCTGAAAAGGTTCCAGTGGATTGGAAAAATACTATTCAAAAATGCTTATTCAAAAAGTGGGGAGGTAAAAAGTAGGAAACTATAGACCAGTTAGTTTAATGTGTCGTTGGGAAATTGTTGGAATCCGTTATTAAGGAAGTAGTAATGGGGCATTTGGAAAGTCAAAATGCAATCCATCAGAGTCAACATGGTTTTATGAAGAGTAAATCGTGTTTGACTAATTTGCTAGAGTTCTTTGAAGATGTGACAAGCAAAGTGGATAATGGGGATCCTGTAGATGTAGTATATCTGGACTTTCAGAAGGCCTTTGATAAGATCACACGGAGTTAGGGGTAATATATTGGCTTGGATAGAGGATTGGCTAACCAACAGAAAGCAGAGAGTCGGGATAAATGGGTTTTTCTGGATGACAAGCTGTAACTTGTGGGGTGCCACAGGTTCGGACCTTGGGCCTCAACTATTTACAATCTATATTAATGACTTGGATTCAGGGATAGAAGGTACTGTAGCTAAGTTTTCAGATGACACCAAAATAGGTGGGAAAGTAAGTTGCAATGAAGAAATGAGAAATTTACAAATGGACATGGACAGGTTAGGTGAATAGGCCAAAATTTAGCAATGGAATTTAACCTGGATAAATGTGAGGTTATCCATTTTGATCAGAAGAATAAAAAAGCAACTTATTTTTTAAATGGAGATAAACTTCGGAATGCTTCAGCGCAGAGGGATCTGGGTGTCCTCATGCATGAATCACTGAAAGCTAGTATGCAGGTGCAGCAGATAATAAGGAAGGCAAATGGAATTTTGGCATTTATTGCTAAAGGAATAGATAAAAATGGGGAAGTGTTGCAACTGCACAAGGCATCGGTGAGATTGCACCTGGAGTACTGTGCACAGTTTTGGTCCCCTTACTTGAGGAAGGATGTAGTTGCATTGGAGGCGGTTCAGAGGAGGTTCACTAGATTGATTCCATAGATGTGGGGCTTGTCTTATGAGGAGAGATTGAGCAGTTTAGGCCTATACTCACTAGAGGTTAGAAGGATGAGAGGAGACCTAATTGAGGTATATAAGATGCTAAAAGGGATAGACAAAGTAGACATGGAGTGAATGTTTCACCTTGTGGGGCATTCAAGAATGAGAGGCCATAGTTTTAGGCTAAGGGGTGGTAGATTTAAATCAGTGATGAGGAGGAATTACCTTTCTCAAAGGGTCGTGAATCTGTGGAACTCACTACCTCAGAATGCAGTGGATGCCAGGCGCTGAATAAATTTAAGGAGGAGATAGACAGATTTTTAATTAGTAACGGGTTGAAAGGTTATGGGGAGAGGGGCAGAAATTGGAGTTGAGGCTGAAATGAGATCAGCCATGATCATATTGAATGGCGAGGCAGGCTCAAGCGGCTGAATTGCCTACTCCTGCTCCTAGTTCTTATGTTCTTATGTTCTAAAGTTTATGTCTCTGGAAAATTACGAGGAGAAACAGGGAGAATTTAACATGTCTCTGAACAAACTGAAGAACCAGTTGGCAGAGAGGACGCAGCAATGTTCATGGTTCCAGGAGGAAGCCAACAGATATAAGAAGAAGTCAGAAGATCTGAAGAATCAACTGAATGAAGCTAAAGAGGATTTGAAAGCAAAAGTCGTAGAACTTTCCAAGATGTGAACAAATAATGAAGTAGCTCAACTACTGAACTAAGACAAGTTGAGATTGCATCTGAGGGAAGTCCAGTCGACAGTGAAGTCAAAAAGAAGGTCGAGACTAAATTCTGTGGTAAAAAGAAGAAGACCTTTAGGAAGAGGATGCAGACTTAGTGATGAGGCACCGTCTTCGAACAAGACTAAGTCTGATACTTCCCAATTGGAAGGTGAAGGTAGAGAAAAGTCAAGGGAAACAAAATGTGACTCATGATTTGCATAGTCGTGAATGACAATTTCCTATTCGAGAAACCATATGTACAAAGAAATCCGGAGGAGAACCAAAGTGGTTATCTGGTAAAATAAGTTCTGTGACTAGGCCATTATGGAAGTGGAGAGCCGGATCACCCGTAAACATGTGGACCATTTAAGAAAAAGAGATAATCCAACAAAATGATGTTCCACTGTAACCATTACTGAACCAATGGTTCCTGGTGAAGTTACTCAACCAAGGATAGACATGCCCGATGTCTCTGTCAGAGTGGACGACACTGAACTGTATGTGCCGAATGAGGTACCTGATGTTAATGCGGTTCCAGAGAAAGTGCATCCTGCAAACAGAATCTGAAGTTGTGGAGTTACACCGTTCCACGTGGATCAGGAAACCGCCTGAAAAACTGAACTTGTAATTTCATGATCTGTTTAAATATTGTAATGTCATGAGATAAATATCCTTATACAGAAAAATTAAAGGGGGAGGAATATAGTAATTGTAGTTTTGAGAAACATAGGACTGTAACTTTAAGAATAATCCTGTGTTGTAAGATTACATGAACTGTGTAAACCAACGTGTGCGCAGCACAGGGAGAGTTCTTCTTTAATTATAAAGTTTGATGTACACGTGTAATTGCTGCTGTAGTCTTGTAAATAAAGTTAAATGTGTCCACCAAGAAAAGTTGCCTGGAAAATCAACTCCATAACATGCTGCCAATCAGTTAGGTGGAGTGGGGTGGAGGAAGGTAGGGTCTAAGGGAGGGTCTCGGGCAGCCATGCAGCGCCCTAATCTCTGGCCATCCATTGGTGGCCAGCACTCTCCGGGATGCATTAAGGAACTTTCAGACTTAACCAAGAGAAGTTCTTAGAACACACAATCTAACTCACGCATCTCTCTCTTTCATCCTGCAGGAGAAGTACATCAGGATTGTGGAGTCTGGTGAGCTAGCTGTATGCATCGTGGCTTACAGAGAGCCAAGACGACGGAGAAAAGAGAGACTGCAGTGCCTGGCTCCACAAAGGGAGGAGCTGTACTCTCAGGAAGAAGTGGTGGCTGGGGCTTCCGCAAACGCCAAAGAGCCACAGCAAACCATCGCTGATCGGTGCCTAGCTAGACCCAGGGTCTATAGAAGCCCATTTTCATTCCTGCAAATGACTGAGAGCCATTGTTGGCGAAGACTGTGCATGTTTAGGGAACTGGTTGGTCATATCTGAAAGCTACTGCAGGATTTGACGCCATGGGGACATGGAGGGCATCCACTGGCAGTGGCTGTGAAATTGACCGCAGTGCTCAATTTCTACACCAGTGGCTTCTTTCAGGGCTCTATAGGTGACCTCTGTGGGATCTCACAAGCCTCTGCACGCAAATGCATCCATAAGATCATGGATACCATCTTCACAAGGGCACACAACTTTGTGCATTTCGCCTGGGACCAGGACAGCCAGGATGCAACAGCGATTGAATTTGCCCAGATCTTGGGTTCTCCACAGGTGCAGGGTGACATCGACTGCACTCACATCTCCATTGAAACACGCGGTCAACTGCAAGTGCCTCCACTCGCTGCATGTTCAGCTGGTGTGCGACCACCATAAACGCATCCTGCAGGTCTGCAAATGGTTCCCAGGGAGTGCGCGTGACTCCTACATTCTCAATCGGTCACAGCTCCCAGACGTCTTCCAGGGTCCACAGAGGCTGCAGGTTTGGCTCCTCGGGGACAAGGGCTAACCACAGAGAACGTGACTGATGACACCCGTACGGCAGCCTCGGCCTACATCAAAGCGAAGGTATAATGAGGCTCATGCTGCAGCTCACAACTTGGTGGAGCAGACCATCAGGATGCTGAAAATGAGGTCCTGGTGCCTTACCAGTCTGTGGAACCCTGCAATACAGTCCACAGAGGGTGTCACACATCGTCGTTGTCTGCTGCTCCTTTTGCAACCTGGCTCAGCAACAGGGAGAAGAGCTGGCTGAGGAGGAAATGGCGAAGCTGGAGGGTCTCCATGATAGGTGGACGTTGATGGTGATGAGGGTGAGGAGGTCCTTGAAGGCAACGATGATGGGGATGAGGCCCTCGGACTGGTCCGATGAGGCAGGTGCACTCGGGAGGCCCTCAGAGCTGCTAGATTTGTAGAGGATGATGACAACACGCAGTGAGAAGACACCATAGATCTTCACATTGCATCTGTGAATGTTTGACTCCAGCCTAGCTTATGCAATGCACATACCCTCTGTGAGAATGCTCCTGTCATTGAGATGCAGTGGAGGCCCTAATAGTTGCTCGTTTGCAGGAGCATTATGACGACATGCATTGAGGACACTCCATAGATCTTCTCATAGCCTCTGAGAATGTTTGACTCCTGTCTGGCCAAGGGCAGCTCACTCACACTCCGTGATCAGGGTCATCTCGTGGAGATGCAGCCATGAAACTTTAAAAGCATCTGATCCTTTGTCCGCCTCCAGCCCCTGAGCCGTTCAGGAGCACAGCATCACAGATAGTGAAGAGATGGGGAGCCAGCCCTACCTTAAAGTGCTGAGAGCACACAAAGAGAATGCTGGAACTCAGTGATGTCTGCTCATGACATTCTGGCAGCAATGACGAGCACCATCGAGGTGCAGGCATCAATAATGTGTCCAGGGAATGTGAGGCCAGACCATCACTTTGGTCTGGAGGCTGCACAGAACACAGGGAAGAGGCCTTGGACTGAGACACCTGCCTTCATCCTGTGCAGAAAGGTTTCACATCTGAGTGACACAAACACAGCTCATCAGAATAAGGAGCCATAGGCAGGGAAACATCGTTGGGAGTTTATTAACAATAGTGAACATTATGTACAAGTGATTAACACCTGTGCTCAGGCTTTGCTTGGCCTAAATAACCAAGTGGTTATGGTACTGGGCTTGTAACCCCAAGATCAAGAGTTCAAATCTCCCAATGACAAACTATGAAATAATGTAACTTCATCTGAAACAGATGGAAACGTGTTTGTACTTGAAAGAGTTACATCTTCTTAACCTCACCCGGTGCGGAAGGGGGTGGGAAGGAGGAGGACCTCCTCGTGAACCTGCTCCTGGGCCTGGCCAAGTTGGCTATTAACAGGTCCAGGCAGCGGGCGATTGACGGAGGAGTCCCGCCCGATTATTTATCCCTCTTCCGCGGCTACGTTCGCGGCCGGGTGTCTTTGGAGAGGGAGCACACGGTGTCTGCCGGTACACTCAAGGCCTCCATGCTCGGTGGGCACCGCGGGGACTGGGGTGTTTTGTTGACCCCTTTAATAACATTTTGGTTTAAAGTTTGTAAGTTTCCTTTAAACTTTGTTCTTGGTTTTACAGCTGACCTGAATTAGGGGCTGTGCCTGATTTATCCCAATTTTGTTAATTTGGTTTTATTGGTTTTAACTCGAAAGAGTTACATCTTCTTAACCTTCCTAACCCTGACACTACATCTTGGTGCTCCCCCAACATTCACAGTGGAATTGGAGGCAGCCTGCTAACTGCTATGCCCTGTCTGTAATGACCTGACGGGTATCCTCTGGAGGGCCCTGGCCTCCTTTCAGGGTCCTGCTCTGTGACAGTGGTGCCGTCTTTGTCCTGTGGAGTGGGGGCTGCTGGGGTCACAGGAAAAGAGGATTCAGATGGGCCGGACACTCAGGAGTCATCTGGATGAATGTCCCTGGGGTGTGCACCTGCTAATCCTCCTCCCTATGGGTGCCCAAGGGCCCCAGGCTGTCTCCTTGAGGAGAAAGGGTAGTTAGAATGAGATCAGGCTGCCCCGCACCACTCTTGTGTACAGACTTTTGGAGGCCAACTATGGCGCGGCACTGGAGATCAGCCCACCACAGCAGTGCAGGAGAAACGCCCTGGACCAAGGTCTCCATGGTGGCTGCCATCTTACCAATATTGACTTCGGTGTGTTGGCATGCTGGAGCTATCACCTCAGGCTGAAGGCAGACAGGCTCCTCCATTGTGCCTGGCAATCTGAGGAGTGCAGCGGACATCCCTTCCTGATGTTCCTGAGCTTGCCTTTGCAGCTCCAGCAACTGTGACATGACTGAGTCCAAAGGCTCGTCATCTGACTCAGATTCAGCAATTTTCTGGCCTCCAGCAGTCCTCCAAGTATCCAGGACTGGGGTAGTCCCTGCCGCCACCTGCTGTGGATCAGACTGTGCGATGTGCTCATCAGATTGTGATCCTGAGGCTACTGTAAAGCTAGGTCCCACCGAGGTGTGTGTCTCTGTGCTGGTGGAGGGTGTGGGTGAGTGTTGTGATGGGGCTTCAGGGAGGGTTTCAACAGATTCCTCTTCTGAGCTGATTAGAGGCCCTGGGTCATGGACTGTCTTGGTTGTTTCCCAGATGTGCCTGTGAAAGCAAGGGGAGGTAATTAGTGCATGGCAGTGGCCTGTGAAACAGGAAACATCACTCACAGCATGGTTGTCTGATGGATGTTACACTGTTGGACCTTCCCTTGGTTAAGTACTGCCGACCTCACCGTCAGCACAGGAATGGTCCAGATCCTTGCCGGCCAACTGGATGACTCTGTTTTTGAATGTTTGTGAGGACATTGATGTCAGGCATTCCTTCGCTAGTAAACAACCTCTTCCTGTTGTTGTGCACCAGCTTGTCCTGCATGAATAGAGATGGGGTGTGTGTAAGCGGGACACCTGCCAGGCCAGATATTAAGCGTGCCTGGCATGTGTGGGTGGCGAGTGGTCCCATGGATGGGATGAGAATAATGAAGGTGTGTGAGCGAGTGAACGGTGATGTTCCTTGAACCATCAGTGAGTGAGGACCCTGTGGATGTGTGATGGGTTTGTGAGTATGTGAGTTGAGAGTGATGAGAAGAATGACCTAACCTGGCAGAATGGAGGGGAATCATTCATCCTGCAGCGGTACTGGGTTGCTACCACCTCACATGCTGGATTGGTGTTGCCGCTGCCCCTCCTGTGGCCAGAACAGGGTTACAGGACATCATGGTGGGCCTCCAAGACATTCAAAAGGCACTCGAGGGGCACGTCACTAAACCGGGGGGCTGCAGTCTTATTGCCTCTCGGGGCCATCCTGCCTTCTGTGCAGCATCCCTGGCTGGATGCACTGAGAGGTGTGCATGTGACTAAATGTGATGAGGTGATGTCATCACGGGCGAGTTTCTTGGGGATGCATAATTAATGCGGCGGGTTTGGGGTAATACAGCGTGAGAAGCTGCCACTGCGGCCAGTGGGTAAAACATCGTTTACCCTGCTCGCTACCGCACTTAGTGCAAATCTGGGACAATTCTGCCCATAGAATTTCACAATCAACCAAAAGCAGATGTCAGAGAGATTACATAAACATGAAGTCACTTTGTTTTATTAGTTTGATTTCAATAGCATCATTCTGATTCTAATGAACAGTTGCAGTATTGAAGTCCTTTATCAACCTTCCTAACCAACTGAAGCACTTAACATTAATTAAATGATAATTATACGAACCACTGCAAAAGGAGTAACTGGAAAGCTGCAGGCTAATGGGTTCATATTGTGACCCCCGCCCCTCCTACACCAAGTTTCATATTACATTTGACATTGCCATGTAATTTTCTTCACTGTTATGTAAAGAACATATTTTTATTTTTTCTTGGACTATGGCTTTAAGATTGGACTGTGGCTTTAAAAAACTACCATGGCTGCAGTTTAAATGAGATTTTCACCAGAACAGGAAGAAGAAAATCTACAATGTTGCCATCTCCTGGAAGAGTGTGTGCCAGGATGGACAGAATGGTGCTGGAACGGAGACCTGGTTTAAGAGGGAACTGCCTAGCAACAGTGTTTTGATTGGCTCCTGACCAAGTGGCCAGGCTTTGTGTGAGGATAGTGCAGTAGATGAGATCCTAGCCTGAAAAGAGGAAAGACCTGAAACCTCTCTCTCCTGTGTTTTGTAAGACTCCAGTAATCCTGCCATAGCAGCTAGCTGGCTATTCCTCACATCACTGTATGCTACTTGTTTTGAGAAATCCCTGTCAGGAAGAAAAGGGGAAAAATCACCAGTAGAGATATTAAAATTAAGTTTCAATCAGAGAACCACAGACTGCAAGTGCTGGGAGACAACCACAACAACGTGCAAGAAATTTGGAAGAAAGCAATCAAAGTCAACCCATCTAATCCTGAAATCCGGAATGGTGCTATTGAACTGTTTTATCTCACCCTTAAAATCCATGTTTTGTGTGTCTTGTATGTGTGTTTGTGTATAGGGCTTTAAAGGGGTAGAGTTTAAGTTATAGAGTTAAAAGTTAGCAGCTCATATTTCTTTCTTTTGCCACTGGTTACAAACAATTTGTTTAATAAACAGTTATTTACTTGTTAAGTTTACAAACCTGGTGCTTGTATTCTTTTAACCTAAATTAAACAGTTAGGTAGAATTGGGGCAATCTGGTGGTCTAATCAAACTTCTCACATTTGTCATGGTTCAGGGAGCAGTGGGGCTTGATACTACAGCGCACTATCCCCACTGAGTCCTGACAGTTACTATGCTATCCCATACCTTATAGAAAAAACTATTTGTTCTTTGATTGAGCCAGTATCATGTGTTACTTCCCATGATGCAGAAGCAGATTGTGTTGGATGATCTGAAAATTTAGCTGCTGATAATTACATCTGAAGATGTAATAAAGGCAATTTTCAACTCATGTTAGTTGGAAGTCATTCCCTCAAAGACTTTATGGGGGACTCCCATTTTCTACCCTCTTGTGGGATTCAACCTAGCTGCTCACCCTCTTCACACAATCTACTAGCAAAGAACAGTTGATCCTAATTAGGCAAGAGTTTCCAATTTGGGTGCAATTTGTGATCTGGATGCAAAGAAGCATTTTTTCCCTCAGGCTTCCACTCAAACTCATTTGCATATTAGCAAACCACAAATCTGTCATAAACCAGTGCAATCAAGCATTTTTTGGAATGAAATTTATTAACAATATTGCATTAAAATATTCAAATAATGCTGCACCTTGGCACAGCTTTATTAGAGCTGAAAATAGGTTTATCACAAAAACACATTTTTAATTTGGTCCACCCCTTTGAGTGATCTGATTTTGAATGGCAGAAAGAGATTTTGAAAAGCTATACCAAACCATTTACATCAAAGCTTTAGAAACATGGCCATTTGTGTCCTTGAGCACAACATTTTTAGAGCCTCCTGGAAAGTCCACACACAGGCACAGTTAGCTTGCACTGAAACTCAGCGGCATGGCCTTAATGTTTTATAAACTAACACAAATGGTTGTGGAAAAATAATTGATTAGTGCTGAACATAATTTGTTCATAAAATCATGAATCCAGTGTTGGCTTGGTCAGTGTCAAATGGATTACGCTGAAAAAAACTAGCACAACTTGAAAACGTCTGCCAATTGTTTTCAGACACCTCAAGTAATGCTAATTGTTACAATGTTGGTAGGGACCGTTAATGTTAAGAGAGAAACACCCAGTAATTAAATGAAAGAACTAAGCCACAAGATTTCACATTTTTAAACAAAAACAATCTTTATTGTATTTATAAAAATAATAAAGAACACAAACACCACTGACCAAACACTAGTTTACAATGATAAATTGCTCATTGATATTTTTAAAGATGTCCGTGCTTAATTTCTTACCAGCGGAGTGAAAAATTCAATTTAAAATACCCCAGCAGCAAAGCCTTTGTTTTTATTTCACTCTGTTGCTCTGGAAATTACTCAAGAAAAGATAAAGTTCCAAACATATATGCACATAAAGATTAGTTGCAAATGTAGATAAAACAATACTTATAAAAATTGGATCATTTTGGTTCATATTCAGTGTAGGTCTGATATGTTTTGAAGTCAAGATGTTGCATTGTCAGAAGTGACGGTTTTGAAGTTGTAGGTTTTCCCTGCAGCTGCGATAGCTTCCACTGTTGAATTGCCAGATGCTGCTTTAACAGGTGAGCTTAGTAGGTGAAATCAGGTTTACAGGGAGGAGAGAAGGTTTCTTACTTCTTTACTCAGACACTAGCCATTTCCCTAGGCACTTTTAGCTGCCTAGTTACTTTACAGCAGACTAGTAGCCGTTTTTAGATGCCTTTCTCTGTCTCTCCCTGGGCTGAAGCTTTTTCACAATATTTTCTGTGGATCTGCCAGCTTCCTGCCTTTTTCACTGCTTTTTGCAGAGAAATTTAGATGGCCACGGTAATCATGTGACCTTTACAAAATGCCAATCATTTTCCAAATAAGGCATCCACACTTAAGCAGCCCTTCCCCCGCCTGTGGTTCTTCACTTGCCTGGCCGAGGCACAATTTATATTCTTATAATGAGGTGTCAACAAAACTTCATTATCTCCTGGACAAGACCACAGTGAACCATAATTAAATTAAGAATTTTCTTTTTTCCTCTCAGAAGAGGAGGCCCAGCCTAAAGTCCACAGTTCTGTCTGGTAGCCTGGAGCCATTTTGAAACAGTCTTTAAATTCAGTCCAAGTTTTTTGTAACATTTAAAACAGTTTTTCTAAAAAACTCTAATGCCATAACTACACACTGTATCAATATGCCATGAATCCAGTTTTACTTTTACCTCCCCTACGTTCCCATCCAAAGAGTTCCCTTATCTTACAAAATCTTGAAGGTTCATTCACTTTTCCTGGGACAAACACAAAAGTATGCCACAGCCCTCCAAAACTCACTTAATTTCTCCTCACTGTTCCAGTTATGCTTCGAGGTATGACATTTCATGCAGATCCTTCCATTAGCTTTTGGCTAAGTGATCTTCCGATTTTCCTTTGAAACCTGACAGCAGTGGAATTCTCAGCTCAAAATTAGACTTCACTGTATTCTCCAAGCTAACTGCTTGTTTTCACTATGAGGGTTATTGTGGATTCCTTCCATTTGCTTCAAGCTAGGCAAATCTTTCAACTGCTTTCCCCACAAACTCTTGTCTTCAAACTGAGCACAAGCTTCTACCTGCATTCCACATGAGGAATGATGTGCAGGCCTGGCTAACATTTATCTTTCTTCCCCACCTCGACGCGGTTAAGTTGCTTCTGTCTGTTCCTAAACAGAACTACTAACTGTTTACTTCTGTGAACAAACACACACATAAATGAAACCAAAGGAACCTCCCTAACGCCCACAGCCTATGTCCATGGCAACATGACATGCTTTGGAGTGCTCCAAACAGAAATTCAAACTAATTATCTCTCATCTTCAAAATAACCCCTTTGATTCTGTGACCCATGCGAATAAATTTATATCTCAAATGGAGTTTACAATCCTCCTCCCAGAATTGCTTGTCCTGCCAAGGAACTTACCAACTGCATTTAGCTTCTTTTATCTGGGAACAACATAAATAATTTAAGTATTTTATTAAGATAACAATAGACACCCAGGTTCTACCAAGAGGTCCAGAGATAGGTCATTAAGTTCTCTCATTTCTAACTGTGACCTTGTAAGATAAAAACAAGTTACCTTTAACTCAGGCTTGTTTGATTTGCATTCATTTTAGAGTTGTTCACTAGGTTCTTAATCAGGTTTTTCCATTTATCTTACGTTTAACACTTTAATCTCCAACCTCAAAGTTATATTCCTACATCTAAGAGTTATGTTTCTAAAATACTTGAATAATGGAATCAGATATTTACCCCACAAAGCAATAATTAAATTTAAATACCTAACATCTTCAATGTTCTATGTAACATTTGTATACATCAAAAGTTGAAATGTAAGCTTTTACAAAAGTAGAAGCTCCCAGATCAGTCTTGCTGCAGACTCTAGATCATCAAGTACAGAGAAAGGAAATGGGTGTTTCATTGTCCCATGAGGGTGGGTCAAAAGCAGCTGCAGGAGGATCTTGGGCAGATACCATCTTAAATATTTATGATTGATAATTTCAAATTATTTTCTGTCGAGTGATATCAAAAAAACTGTCAAAAGAAAATCACAATGGGAAATTTGGGAGGCCATTTTTTTTTTGTTCTTTCATGGGATGTGGGCATCGCTGGCTGGCCTAATTGCCCTTGAGAAGATGGTGGTGAGCTGCCTTCTTGAACCACTGCAGTCCATGTGGTACACCCACAGTGCTGTTAAGAAGGGAGTTCCAGGATTTTGATCCAGCGACAGTGAAGGAACAACAATAGAGTTTCATGTCAGGATGGTGTGTGACTTACACACAAACATATGAGATAGGAGCAGAAGTAGGCCATCCGGCCCCTGCTCTGCCATTCACTAAGATCATGGCTGATCTGTTTCTGCTGAATCCCACATTTCCATCTACCCCGATAACTTTTGATTCCCTTGTCTAAAAAGAATCTATCCACCGCTGCCTTAAAAACATTCAGTGACCCCACCTCCACTGCCTTCTGAGACAGAGAGTTCCAAAGTCACACAACCCTCGGAAAATATTTCTCCTCATCTCTGTCCTATAAGCGCAACCCCTAATTTTAAAACAGTGCCTCTGGTTCTGGACTCACCCACAAGAGGAAACATCCACGTCTACCTTGTCAAAACCATTCAGGATCTTATATGCTTCAATCAAGTGACCCCTCGCTCTTCTAAATCTTCGAAACAAGCCTAGTCTGTCCAACCTGGCCCCATAAGACAACCCACTCAATCTAGTAAACCTCCTCTGAACTGCCTCCAACGCATTTACATCCTTCCTTAAATAAGGGGACAAAAACTTCACACAGTATTCAAGATGCGGTCTCACCAATGCCCTGTGTAACTGAAGCATAACATCCTTACTTTTATGTTCAATCCCTCTCATAAGAAAGAATAACATTCCATTAACCTTCTTAATTACTTGCTGTACCTACATACAAACTTTTTGTAACTCATGCAAAAAAAACCTAGATCCTTTTGTACCTTGGAATTCTGCAGTCGTTCCCACTTTAAGTAATAGTCTGCATTTTTATTCTTCCTGCCTAAAGTGAACAACTTCATATTTTTCTATATTATATTCCATCTGCCAGATTTTTGCCCACTCACTCAACTTACCTATATCCGTCTGCAAGCTCTTTCTCCCACATCAGTCTTTGAGCCATTATTCACCTTTTATGTACCCTATGCCAATTTGCACGTGGCTCAGGTAATAATCCAGAGATAATAACTTTTGAGGTTCTGCTTTTCAATTTAGTGCCTAGCTCCTGATAATCTCTATGCAGAACCTCTTTCTTTATTCTACATATGTCATTGGTACCTACATGGACCATAACAACTGGATTTCCCACTGCAAGTTCAGCTGCAACCCTGAGCAGATGTCCCGAACCCTGGCATCGGACAGGCAACACAGTCGTCTGGACTCTTTGTCCCCTACTACAACTACATTGCTTTTTGCTCCCCACACTTGAATGGCTCCCGCTCTTATCCAACAAACTGAGAGAACCTCAAACCTAAAGACAATTGCAAAGGCTGAGGCTCCTGCATGCCTACCCTCTGTGTCCCCTTACCTGCCTCACTCTCAGTCACGCCCTCCTGTCTCTGACCACTAACCAAATCAGAAGACCCTATCCTAAGTGGTTTGACTGCCTCCTGTTACAAAGCATCCAGGTAACTTTCCCCCTCCCTGCTGTGTCACAGAGTCTGCAGCTCAGCCTCCAGCTCAATGACTCTGAGCTAAAATTCCTCAAGCCGCAAACACTTAGTGCAGACATGTTTCCCCTGGATCACAATGTTAACCAGGAGCTCCCACAGGCTGCAGCCTTGACACATCACCTGCCCTTCCATCCTTAAGTGATTTAATTAATTACTTAATTACATTAACCACTTATTTACATTAACCACTTATTTACATTGCTTTTTTATATATTTCATTAACTTTGCCACCTATTTGTGTACTACTTTAAACCTTAGGGATAGAATAGAACTTACCCACTTACCAGCTACTCACCAAACAGCTAGCTCCTTTCCCTGTAGTAAAGCAAGAATAAACTCCTACAAGGTGAGAAAGACAGAAAAAGGAAACAAAAACCTCCTTCCCAAATTCCCCCTCTCACCAAAACTCAAGTCTTCACTCCATTTCCTTGGCGGCAGAACCCTGAATTTATAGTAAACTGATCTAGGGCTAGAGGGACCAGATTCAACCAGTTAGCTTATTTGTTTCTCAGCTCCTACAACTGAGAGTGAGTTATCCTGTCTAAAATGCAAGAAAGAAAGAATTTAGCCTGCTTACATAGTACTTTCCAGTTACTGTTAATTACAATCTAGATTAGATTTTAAGAACAAAATTTAAGAACAAAATTAACGCTTAAAATTCCCCTTCTCACCAAACTCTAAGTCTTCACTCAGTTTCCTCAGCTGACTCAGAGGGGAACCTGCAGGTGGTGGTGTTCCCATGCATCTGCTGCCCTTACCTTTCTAAGTAGTAGATGTCGTGGATTTGGAAGGTGCTGTTGAAGGAGCCTTGGTGAGTTGCTGCAGTGCATCCTGTAGATTGTAAACATTGCTGCTGCAATGCGCTGGTGGTGGAGGGAATATATGTGTATGGTGGTGAATGGGGTGTCAATCAAGTGGGCTGCTTTATCCTGGATGGTGTTGACCTTCTTGAGCTTTTTTGGAGCTGCATTCAACCAGGCAAGCGGAGAGTATTCCATCACACTCCTGACTTGTGCCTTGTAAATAGTGGACAGGCTTTGGGGATTCAGGAGGTGAGTTACTCTCTGCAGAATTCCCAGCCTCTTGACCTGTTCTTGTAGCCACAGTATTTATATGGCTTATTCAATTTCTGGTCAATGGTAAAGTTACCCCAGGACATTGATATTGCTGGGGATAGAACAAACTGAGACCAAAGAGCCACAGGCACAGCAACATATAATAGAAGAAAGCCAAGTCTGTATGTTATGGAGGACATGGTCTTCACAGATAAAAGCAAAGCCAGTAATTCTAGATAACTCTTGATTTATGAATAGTAAGAAAGGAAGATACCGAGAGAGAAAAATGGGGAACATGAAGAAAAGACAAGTCCAAGTTTAGATGTAAAGAATAAATATATCGTGTCTCACACTACTTGTAAATGCAATGGCTCAGATTTTATGATCAGCAGTGAAAGGATGGCACTCACCTTTGACCTCGATTGAAGAAAGCTGTCCAGAAAGATTTAATGGGCTCTAGAGTGCCGATTTTCCCTAATTCATTATGAGTTTCAATTTGGTGCATGCTATGGGAAACTTGTGGCATCAACCAACACTAACGTCACCAGGCAGGCTGAGCAGCCAATCAGATTGAAGGATTCTCATGGACAGCAAAGCATGAAGTAAAAAACAATCATTTTATAGATGGTGAAATAAAGACTTGGATATACACATGGGGCTAAGCTGATGTCTCAAACAAATGTTGGAACTAAAAATTTCAAAATCATGGTAAGGAGGGAATAAGATCATACAAATTTTTGAAGGCCAGAGAGGTTTTTCAGTGATAATGATGAGTTACTATGCTATTAAAAACTCAGTTACACCACATTCAAAGTTCACAATTTTCATTGTTTTTTTTAGTGAGAATATTACATTAAAAATTGACATGAATGTCAAATAAGCAATTGTGTTGATTGTAGCTGCAAAGACTGCAGTAGTGCACTCTATGGAAGAGCAGAGTATCAATGTTAGCAACTTGTAGATTTTCAATTTTAACTGTGTGTGCAGGAGCTGCTCCTCTGGAGATCTTAGAGTTCAAGATCTGCTTAGAAGTGTATGAGTTGGGTGTTGTCAGCGTACATGTGGAAACTGTACATGTTCTCACCAAGGGGTGGTGGGGGTGGGGGGGTGGGGGGTGGGTGGGGGGGGGGAGGCGGAGGTTGCTGCAAGGGGTGGTGCAAGGAAACTCTGGTTACAATCAATGGAATGGGACCAAGTTTGGGCAGTCTCAGTTTGAGAAAGAATTTGGAAGAGGGTGCACAGGTTGACCATACCATAGGCTGCAGAGAAATCAAGACCAAGGGATAGTGTACCATGGCCACAATCAATCACAGAGGATGTAACTTGTGACTTTGATATAGGTTATCTCAGTGCTATGACGGGAACAGAGACCTTATTGCAGAAATTCAAATATGGAGTTGCAGGAAAGATAAGCATTGAGTTGAAAGTTGACAATATTCAAGGACTTGAGGAGGAAGTGATGTATTAGAGATGAAGTGAGGAGACAAGTGTGGGTATTTGCAGCAATGAGTAATGATTGTTTTGAAAAAATGGCGAGTGTACCAGAGGAAAGAGAATGATGTCAGCAGTAAAGGGATCAGGAAGGGAAGCTGGATGTGTGTCAGCTTAATAGGAATGTAATTAAGGGGCAAGAAGGTGAGCTTTATCGACAATGTGAGTTTGGAAAGGATCTGAGGGGAGATAGAGAAATTAGAGAAGGATGCAAGCTCATGGCTGGGTGGACAAGGGGAAGGGGGAAAAGTGTAGAGGCAGCTGAATGGGTGGTTTCAATCTTAGTGATAAATGAGTCCATCAGCTTGTTGCTGGAGGAGAGGATGGAGTGGTTTAAGGAGATGGTCCGTAGAGGAGAAAAGAAGCAGAGGGTTATCAGCTACCTAGGATTATCCCAAAGTAAATAGTTTTGGCAAAGGAGCATGAGGTCCCATAACAGTTTCTCTGATCTAGTTAGATCTGAAAATGGGTGACTACACCATTTCAGTACCAGATACACTCAACTCTAATGAAGATGGGCAGATGATGGAAAGAATTGCCATGTCGGAGGTTTTCTTAAAGATCAATGTGTCACCCCTAGCACACCAACTTCTTGTCAATATGGTCATAGAAAACAAAGGCTTGATTTGTGCGTGAACAGATATTCTGGTAGAGGCAGTGACTAGTGGTGTTGTCACTGGACCGGTAATGCTTTGGGGACCTAGGTTCAAATCCCACCATAGCAGATGGTAGAATTTGAATTCAAAAGACATCTGGAATTAAAGGTTCATTGATGACCATGAAACCATTGTCGATTGTTGTAAAAACCCATCTGGTTCACTAATGCTCCTTTAGGGAAAGAAATCTGCTGTCCTTACCTGGTCTGGCCTAATTGTGACTCCAGATCCACAGCAATATGGTTGACTCTTAACTGCCCTCTGAACAAGGGCAATTAGAGATGGATAATAAATGCTGACCTAGCCAGCAATGCCCACATGCCATGAATTAATTAAAAAAAAGATATTCTGGAGGGAAATCCAGAGGAAGCAGTGATTGTCAGACACGGGGGGAATTTTAGGTTATACAGTTATATGGATATGGTTGAGATAATGAAAGATCTGTTCCCGTCATAATCAGAGGTCAGGGAGGAGACATCTGAAAGTGTATTTTTTTTTGTGGGGTCAGCTCACGTAAAACTGATTTGTTATAAAATTAATTTCATTTCAGTTGTGTGAAAACAACAGTACTCTACATAGTTGAAAAAATTGGAAACTTCAAACTGAGTGAATCGGACTTCATTTGTCAAAAGACACTATAACTTTAACGTTTGGTGAGCGCAATGTAAAACCAATTCTGATTGGAGGATTCAAGTGGGGAGTTGCAGGTGCATAGGCATAGACCTGGAAAGTGACAATGGGCTGAATTTTGCCGTCGGCAAGCAGGGTGTGGGGCCGCTCGCCGACGTGTAAAATGACACATGATGATGTTGGGGGGAACCCCCATGTCATGCCGCCCCATTTAAATTTTCAGGAAGGCAGGGGGCCAGCGAAATCAGCTGTGTGCCCGCCAACCTGTCAATGGCCAATTGAGGCTATTGACAGGATCATTGAAACAATTAAAGGACCTGCCCGTCCAACCTTAAGGTTGGTAGGCAGGCCAGGAGCCCTAGTGGCAAATAGAAAAAACATGAAACTTCATCCACCGGCGGGATGAGGTTTCATGCAGGGATTTTAAAAGTTTAATAACGTTTTAGTAATTTAAGAACATGTCCCATCTCATGTCCTATCTCATTGCAAGTGAAAATTATGACAAGTTCATGTATTTATTTGCTATCACAGGTTAGAGACAAAGGGCAGAATTTTGCCCTTGATGGGCAGGTGGGCCCCACCGGCTCGGCGGCGGGTGGCCAGCCGATCGCTGCTGCCGAAACAGGCCCCACCGCCATTTTGAGTGAGCGGGTCAATTAAGGCGCGCCTAGTGGGCCACCCAACAGGAAGCACTATGCTTCCTGTGTGGTGGGGAGGGATTCCCCAGCTGTCAGAGTGTACTCTTTCACGCATGCGCACACAGCTCCCTGAGACTAAGTGCTGTCTCAGGGAGAGCGCTGAAAGTTTTATAAACTTCAAAAATAGAAAAATAAAAAAATCATTAACATGTCCCCCTCATGTGACAATGTCACCGAGATGGGACATGTTCGTAAATTGCACAAAAACTTTAATAAACTTTTTTAAAACCGACATGAAACCTCATCCCACCGATGTTTGAGGTTTCATGTTTTTCAGAAGCCCACTGGGGCTCCTGGCCTGCCTGCCAGCCTTAAGGTTGGATGGGCAGAGCTTTTAATTGGCTTAATTATCCTGTTAATGGCCTCATTTGGACAGGTGATTGCGCTGTTCGCCCGCCTTCCTGAATATTTAAATGGGGTGGGATGACGTCGGGAGATCCCCCCCGATGTCATCCCGCGTCAGCGAGCAGGCCCCGCCCCCAACTCGCCGATGGAAACATTCTGGCCAAAGTGTTTTTTCATTTAGATTTTCATTAAAAAGAATGGGCCAGGTTGTGGAACCAGGACACTGGCCTCAAATAAGGAGCAATGGGGATGGGGATAAGCTCTGTGCGCACATTGTTCCCTTTGAGAGAAATTCCCAGCCACCTGCTTGACATGGCAGTTAAGATTGGAATCTGAGTGTGGCGGAAGATAAGATTAAAATCACAGCCTATTACATTGGCCAGGAACCAAGGAAGGACCTGAGCAGTCAAAAATCTTAAATTAGTATCTTCCTTCTTCCCCTCTACTACCTGCCCATTTTTGACCGCGAATTTTTAAGTGAGGGGGTCACAGCGAAGTCATTTATTGACTATTTTATGAGCAGAATTTCCAGCTTGGTGGGTGGGCACATGCCCAACCCGATCCGGTGTGAGATGACATCGGGCGAGCATTCCGATATCATCCTGTGCTTGCGCAATATTTTGGTCAGTGGGCACGCTCAGAAGTTGGAAGCTTGCCCGCCAACAACTAAGAGGGCAATTAAGCTCATTAACAGCTCAATTGTCTACAACTTTTCATTGTCCATCTACCTTACAGTTGGCGGGTGGGTGAATCGGCCAGGCAGCCTTTACATTTTTTATCAAACCTCATCCACGAGCGGGATGAGGTTTCCCTGATGAAATAAAACATAAATAAATTTTCTGTGGACAGCATTTTCAGTAGCTAAATTTTCAGGTGATTTATTATGATGCGTGAACACTTTCTTTCAACTTCTGAAACCCTTTATTTTTGACTTTTCAGGTCTTCAGTTCCCTGAGTCACCTCTCTGCCTCCAGGGAGCCTTCTCTCAGTGGTGGCCCACGCCCGCGTAGATGTCAGTGCCAGCCCTCCTCCTGTCCTGGCAGCGTTGCGCGTGTTTCAAACTGGCTGGCCAATAATTGGCTGGCCAGCATGAAATCATGGTCGGGGGCCGATCATCGTCGGCAGTCCATTCCCAGGCCGATCCCGGGCCTGCCGATTGCACTCGCCCACCAACCTTAAAATTCAGGCCTGTGTCTCAATCTAAATGTAATAAATCATTTGGTCACTGGGGGGCATTGCAGAACAATATTCTAATACCACAAATAGAACTGTTTATATACTGGGTCACATTTATAGTTCTGTAAAGGACATTAAATCAGAGAAGAGAAATTTAATGCCAATTTCCTACAGTAGATGTACACATAGGAATCAATTGGCCTTTGGCACATGTACTTTAAGAACTGAGGAATTGTTATTTAATTTTAAACTCAAAGTCCTAGGTCCACTAAGGGTACTTGTGTAATCAAACAGGGAATAAATAGGAGGTTGGAAACAGGAAGTAAAGTGACATTTGCCTTATGCCGCAGTGATTTATTATTGCTGGTGCCTATGGCCAGAACCTGTCCTGGCAATATGTGCAATTACCACAACTGCAAATCACCCACATCCTGATCGGATTTTCCCCCAAGTTCTCATATTCCCTTCCAGTCATTTTTTTTTTGTTCTCCTCCTCTCAAAGCATCATATGTTGCATCAAGAGTATTGTTTGCACTTCTGGTTACAAGAAGGATATTATTGCACCCAAGGGTACAGGATGACAGGTGGTTTATGAAATCAAGTGACGTTTGAAAAAAGGATAATGAAATTGAGCTCACTCTTGGGGAAAAAAAGAGAGGCGACTGAGATGATGGACCTGATTTAGAGTTTATTTAGCCAAATTGTTTACTGTGAAAGGGATCCAAGTTCTAGGGGAGACAAAAAGTTTGCCATAAACAAACTTGCTGATCTATGTAAAAACTTAAAGTAACAAACAGCTTCAAAATTAAGCAGGCATCCCCAGAAAAAGCAGGGAACACAAAAAAACCCCGAAAAGCCCTCACTGAGCTCTTCCCTTTCTACTACATTGGATTTCAGGATTTTCATTATTATTTTGTGACCACATTTCACAATTCAGTTTTACCTTACTTATGACACATAGGCCAGAATGTTCACGTCGACGTGGGGGAACGGAACCCGGCTCGCCGACATGTCAAATGACGCGCGGTGACATCAGGTGTGTGTCTCGACGTCACCGCCTGTCATTCAGATCTTTCGTTCGGGGGGCGCACACCAGAGGCGGCTGCCATCCGCCAAACTATCAAAGGCCTGTTAAGGCCATTAAAAAACCAATTGAAGTATTTAACAATGCTGCCTGTCCAACCTTATAGTTGGCGGGCAGGCGAAGAGCACAAGCAGTCTTCGTATTTTTCAGGGAACCTCATCCACGGGCCGGATGAGGTTTCCTGAAGGTTTTATTAAATAAATAAATATTTTTTCCCACAATTCATAAACATGTCCTAGCTTATGTGACAATGTCACATGAGGGGACATGTCTAAATAATTTTAATCTTTCTTTATTTAAAACTTTCAATATGGACTTAATTTCCTTGGCCCACCTCCGTGCCTCAGGGAGATTTCTGAGCTCTTTCGTGCGCATACGCGAAAGAGCGCAGGCTCTGACTCTCTCTCTTCCCCTTACCCACACAGGTAGCGCTGAACTTAATTGGCCCACCCTCGTAAAATGGCGGCGTGGAGTCGATCATGGGTAGCGATTGGCTCCACGCCTGCCCACGTCCGCTCCCAACTGACTGACCCACCTGATAAGGAGAAAATTCTCCCCAAAAAGAATATTGCAATAAGAGTGCAGTTGGACAGTAATTTATCATGAATTAAAAGCTATACCTAGTATTTCATAATTTGTATATCTTACCATAAAATATCACAAGACATTTTACAGCAATATAAAGCAAAATATGACTCCATAAGGAGAAAGTACGTCAGATGGACAAAAGCTTGGTCAAAGACATAGGTTTTAATGAGCGTCTTAAAGGAGGAAAGTGAGGCTGGGAGGCGGATTGATTTGGGGAGGGAATTTCAGAATGTAATGTCTAGGGAGCTGAATTCACAGCCACCAATTGCCAGGGTGGGTGGGGGGTGGTCAGTTAAAACAAGGGATGCTCAAGTGAGCAGAGGAGTGCTTTTTATTTCTAACCTTTTTCTATAGGCAAAGGGTTGTTAGAGCACAAGAAGGCTGACCACAGGCAGTTGACATAGATACGACGACAATTTATTCAAGGAAAAGTTGATATTCATTGGATATATATTGTCAATACAAAAAAGGGGCAACACAAAAGATGGTTAAAAAAAAGATAAAAGGCAATGGGGATGGAGCAGGATGTAACACTTACTTTTGATTGCATTAACAAAGAGCAATAGCAGGCATAATGAATCAAGTGAAGTGGTGAGGGGAGTGGGGGAAAAAATCAAGGAGAGGAGCAGGGGAAGCAGCAAAGGGCCGTCAATAAAGCACTTCTAAAAGCTAATGAAATGGTTCCAATGTGTGCCAATTATAAGATCTTAAGGCAGAATTGAGCTGGAACAGTTGCCTGCACTGGAAACTCCCCAGATTACCCAAGTTAACTCAGCAGTTACAGGCAACTGCTTGGGACATTGCTATCCATGACATCAATGGCTCTGACACAGCACCTCTGGGAAGTGCTCCACCTACTGTTATGACACAAATAAATGCAGCCTGTTGTAATTGATTTCCCCACACATTGGAACTGCTCTTGCACTTTCCACTATGGCAAAACTTGCTTTCTCTCCTGCTCCCTAAAAACTCTTTTCATGTCCGTGTGAGCTTTTCATTTGTCCTTCCCTTGTCTACAGACAATTTCAGATGAAAAAACACTCACGAGTCCTTGAAAACTCTAGCCACATTTCCAATTTCCCCTTCATCCCCAGTGTCCTTAAATGTGTTGTCACTTTCCAAATCATACCCACCTTTCCCAGAACTCCCATGTTTGAATCCCTCCAATCAGATTCACCCCAGCCATAGTACCAAAAGAGCTTTTAAAGTCACAAATGACATTCTGTGTGACCGTGATAAAGGCAAACTATCCCTCTTGACCTTCTCCAGCCTTCCTTCAATACTGTCCAGCTGGGTGGGATTGCACTTATCTGCTTCCATTCTTAACTATTTATTTGCAGCTTGAGAGTCACCTGAAGTAACGTCTCTTCCTGCTCCTGGACCATTACCTCTGCTGTCCCCCCCAAGATCTATCCTTGGTCTTGTCCCATCTCTCATCTAGATGCTTCCTCTTGGTGGCATTTGAAAATGTGTTAATTTTTACATTTCTGCTAATGACACATTCAGTTCTCACCTCTATTCTCTTCATCCCTCCACTGTCCGCTTCCCTTCCTACCTCTCAGCCTTCCTCATCCCCCTTTTGTTAATCTCACTTTGTGACCTGTTGCTCTCATATCCTCAGACTTCCTGGTTACTCAGCTGCAAATCATGTTCAAAACACCTACAGTACATAGCATAACTACCATGTACAAATTCAGCCACCAGATATGCTAGAAGCTCAGTAAGCACCAGCAGGACTTGCAGCTGCAGATAGCAGCCAGAGAGCAATATTGATCAGAGATGGGTAATGCTTTGAAGTCCCAGGCTTGTAATTTGTCCATGATCTGGAAGACTGCCAGAGAGGCTGGAAGGCCACCGGTATCCACTGCTTCTCCAAGCGGGGCTGGTCTTGTGCTGAAGAAGCAAATCATTGGGAAGGGTCAGCTCAACTAACTTGTTTGAGGAGCCAGGGGCAGGGCCAAAAATTGTCTAGTCTGAACACAGATAATTGGCAGCCATGACTAAAAAGACATTTTTATGTTCTTACTTCCTTAGGCACAGTCATGTGCATGTACCCGGAGCCCTAAGAATGTCAAACAAAACTACAGAACATTGTATCATTCCCAGATTTCCACTTCGTACTTTAGCTTTCTGCTCTCCAGCTCAGTGTTGCATTTCTGCATGTGGGTAGGGCCAGTCAGGTTGTCCCAGCAGCCGCTCCATATTACAGGAAATAAAGGGGGCACTGGACAGTGCAATGCTCTAATCACAAGCCTTGCACATCTGGAACCTGCATTCAAATCCAGCCCAACCCAACTGAATGAGTTTGGTCCATCTAAACCCAATTCCCAAAGGCTATGAACATAAAATTGCCATCTCACTTAATCTGCAGGCTGACAAGGGCACCCCCACTGGTTGGAGAATCAGTGGGAGCCTCATCCAGGAGGCCCAATGCAATTTAAGTGCAATCAGGCTCTTCACTGGCCAGCATCAGGTTTCCCATGCAATCAAGGCCCCTGGAGGGCAGAAATCCCGCCACCGAGAGCTGCCAGCCAGAGGTTGGCAATGCCAATGGGAGTAGTGGCTACTGCCAGTAATGCTCTCAGGCCTTCAACAGGGATCATCTTTGAAATCCGGGAGTGGGATCACAGGTAGGGGGCTAGCTTTCAGCAGCCCTTCCCCATTCCTGATGCTGGGTCCCTCAGCTGGGCACTGAGTGCCTTTGTATGAGGGTGCTCTTCTCCCACCTGCCCTCCCTGACCAGTAAGTGGTTAGTAATCCCAACAGGGTTTGCCAGGCAGCTTTTGGGATGCACGGGAGACATATGCGAGTCCCCTTAAATCCCTGAGCCAACATTAAATTCCGATGGGCTCAATGATAATTGGCTTTAAGTTGTTCATTAATGAGCCTAATTGACATCCCAATACCAGCAGGTGGGATTCTCATTTAGGGTCTTCCCACCCACCCCATTAAATTTGGGAGAGTTTTCCTGACACGAGGAATTAGAAGCAGGCACTGCCACCTGATTTCTGCAGCCCCATCATGGCATGCCTGCTCTGACAGACTCCATTAAATCCTGGCCAATAGTTCAATGTACACCACCTGGATTGGCACAAATACCTAAAAGGTTGAGGTTGTTATTTTCCATTGTGTTTTGGGGTAGGGGTTGTGAGAGACCAAAACATAGGACAGAGATGCAGGAAGTTAATAATGCAACTGAACTTTATCTTCATTGGAGGAGGACATTCTTAATCTGAAGAAACTTACTCATTGTAACTCAATCCTTGAATTTTCTCCAGTTCCATAGGCTTGTGAGGTCTGTCAGCTTTTGCAATATGGGTGCTCTTCTGGCAGATCCACTATGCGCACCATTTAGTGTGCAAAGAGACATCAATGCAGTTCCAGGCCTTGATTTTCCTCTTGGGAGAGTGCTTTGCAAGCCAGGCCATCTTGCAGCTGACAAACCACAATCCTGACTAATGTGCAACTTTTCTGCACAGGTCCACAGTGTAGCTTGTAAGCGTCTAACCAGTGCAGGAGGAGTGCAGGCGTGGAGTCGGGCTGGTGAGAAAGCCTGGCCCAGTTTTTGGTGACAGCAGCTCAGCTTTAAATTGTTTAAAAGGCCCCCTAAACCTTACCCCTCATTTCCCACCAGCCCAAACCCCCACCCCCTCCATACCTCCAAGTATCTTCCATAGCCACTCACCCAGTATCCACTGTTTATGAAAACTATACTTACCCCATTGAGAGCGGAGGTCAGGAATTTCAACTCCTAATGGACCTTGGAGTTTTTACGCACACACAGACTGGGAGCGGGCCGCACATGTGCAGTTCTCTAAATTTTACGTTGTTTGGGCCCAGCATGCCCGTGCAGAAAAAAGGTGTGAAAACCCATGTCATGTGACCAGGAGCAGCATGCCATAGAAGGCAGGTGTCCCAAAACCCAAAAGAAGAGCCCGGGGTGGGGGGGGGGGGGGGGGGGGGGGAGGGGAGCAGGGGCAGGAAAAGGTCCCAGTTCAGTTATAAGGAGAGAAGCAGAAAAACAGGAAAGGGCTCAGTGGAAGCCTTGGTAATTGAAGAGGGCAGCTGAAGGGTGGTGACTCCATGCTGCAGGCTGTTGGGGAAAAGGTACCCCTTTGGAGCAGTAGTGTCCTGCTCAGCGCAGCTGAAGAGCTGAAATTGTGCTTGTGAGTTGGTGTTCGATTGCCTACTCGGGAGTCCAGTGGAACGGAATCACGGGAGGCAAGATTGAAACCCTGTGAGGTGGGCTGTCATTGAGGCTGTCTGAGTTGGAGTGATTTTGGAGAGAGTTCCAAGGTGAGATCTTTGAAGGTGGAGATTGGAATACTTCATGAGAAAGACAGAGGTTCAGTGAGATTGGTTGACTCAGTGTTTACTGGTGTATGGGTGGGTTGTTGAGGAATCCGTGGACAGTCTTGGTCGCATGTCTTTTATTGTGCAGTGTGGTATCTTCGACCAGAATTTGCCTGTTAATTCACATGTATTTCATTGACCCTGGATGTTAAAGTATAAAACAGATATTGTAAATTGTTTTATCTTTCTGACCTTGTATAGCAAAGTTTATATTTGTTTGTTCAAAACCTGTGGAATCTTCTGGCTTTATTCACTGACCGAGAGTCTTAAATCTCAAACTTTGTCTCCTTTAAACAAGACATTATTGATCTAGATTTTACCAAAATCTCAGGTGTCTGGCCTAGGATCATAACATCACTATGTGCTCAGATTCCATGCAATATTATTGGCTTCGGGAAAATTAAATCTCTCACCATCAAACAAAAGCCTCCAAACATACCATCATTGATATGGAGAAATTACATTTTGCCTTGTAAAAAAACCTTGTAATCCTATTAGCTTGTGTCAGCAAACTAGAAACCACAAAGGCATAACCTGTTATTACAACCTCTTAAAAGTATCATTCATTCTCAGATGAATAGAACACCTAGTATGCTGAAATTCACAGCACTTGAAATGCAGCTAAGCATTCATAATGGCTATAGCTGTCCAAACAACAAAATACTCAGACGGAAAAAATGGAACATGCTTATTTCAATTTCAAAGCAGAATGGATGGGAGCAGATGGTTAGATTTTCTCAAGAGTCAAAAGCAATGTTTTTAAAAAATCAGCCAGAGCTGTCACTCCATTTAGATCACAGTTCAAAAGATGACAGCTAAGGCTGTCAGAACATTTTGTAACATTTTCACTGCATTATGGTACTTTTTCCATTGGAAAAGCAGTGTAATGCATGTGAACAATTACAAAAGCTAGTCAATGCAAGGCTAATGTACCTTTGCAGGGCAGATCCCGACAATGAATCAATGCATTAAAAGCACATCCACATTCTATATAGCATCGAATAGTGGCATTTGAAGGTATGGAAAGCATTTTACACTTATCTTTCAGAATGCTCCAGCCCCTCCACAGGCTTTCAATTTTCTTCACAAACTCTCAAACCTGCCATGCTTTTAATAGGTTCCCAAAACCCCAACTGCTGGATTTTCATCCTCCATTTAAAATGGGGAATCTAAACTCAGTGGAGGTGATTATACATTTGTGCAAAAACTTGACAGATGGAATATAATGTGGGAAAATGTGAGGTTATGCACTTTGGCAGGAAAAATGGAGGAGCCGAATATTATATAAATGGAGAAAGACTGCAGAAAGCTGCAGCAGTGAGGGATTTGGGGTCCTCATGCACGGATCGCAAAAAGCTAACATACAAGTTCAGCAGATAATAGGTAAGGCAAATGGAATGTTGGCCTTTATTTCAGAGGGAATGGAAAATAAAAATAGGGAAGTCTTGCTAAAACTATACAAGGCAGTATAGTTAGTTACCACTAGTTCGACCACACCTAGAATACTGTGAACAGCTTTGGTCCCCTTATCTAAGGAAAGATGTACTGGCATTGGAGGCAGTCCTGAGAAGGCTCACTAAGTTGATCCCGGGTATGGTGGGATTTTCTTATGAGGAGAGGTTGAGTAGGTTGGGCCTGTACTCCTTGGAATTTAGAACAATGAGAGGCATTCTTATTGAAACTTATAAGATTCTTAGGGGGTTTGACAGGGTAGATACTGACAGGTTATTTCCCCTTGTGGGACCAGAGGGCATAATCTCAGAGTAAGGGATCACCCATTTAAGACAGAGATGAGGAGGAATTTCTTCTCTCAGAGTGTAGTGAATCTGTGGAATTCTTTACCGCAGAGGGCTGTAGAGGTTGGGTCATTAAATATATTCAAGACTGAGATAGACAGATTTTTAATCAATAAGGGAATCAAGGGTGTGGGGAAAAGGCAGGAAAGTGGAGTTGAGAATTATCAGGTCAGCCATGATCTCATTGAATGGCAGAGCAGGCTCAATAGGCCAAATGGCCTACTTCTGCTCCTGCGTCTTATGGTCTTATACAATGGATACTGCTGAAGAAACTAGGAGAAGACTCAGGAATAGAGCAGGAACAATGTTACTGTGAATGTAATACAGATAAAAAGGACAGAAAGCTTAAGGCAAGGAGAGCAGGGACTGTGAATTGGACAAGACCGCTGCTGCTCTGTCAGTTTAGCCAGAGCCAACTAGGCCATTTAAAGTGGTGTGAAAAAAAGAATCTCTGGGGATTCTGTGCCATCAAGCTTGTTATGAATCTAGCATCCCTTGTAGAACCTCCTTAACAGTTTGGATGCTGATGGTATCCAGAAACCTCAGACAGAGCTTGGCTGCCAGTGAAAGTGATTTAAGGACCAAATCCATTGAGCGGGAAGTGAGAGATCTATGTGCCAGGGGCCGAGTTGGGGTTTGTGTGGAAAGTGATATGAGTGCTTGTAACTATGCAAAGCATATCTTCGTTTTATTGACTATTTTAAATTGAAATTTACTTTTATATTTGAAATATCATTTGCCTGTTAACTGTTTGAATTATGTTGATTTTAGTTGGTTTGTTACAGTAAGTGAAACCTTGTCCATCAATTTTCTTTCCATTGGTATCATAGGGACTGTTCTTTTAAAGTGTCTTCAGTCTCTATGGGATTGTAAAAAAAAAACTACATTCTTGAAGCAACCTCTCCAACTCAAATAATTCAGTTGTGTCTGCGGTCCTAGTGATTTATGGATTCTGCAACAATGAAAAAGCAATGGCAATTATCAACTCATCACCTTCTGTGTGGGTGCATTCACGGGTCAATAATGAACAAATCTGACATCAATGCATTCACTTAGATGAACATTGCTGCCAGTACATGTGGTAATGCTGATTATTAGCTTCAATTATTTTACACAATTAAATATTTTACAACACATTTCAAAGATCCAAGGTTGTAAACTGTCAAACAGGAGCTAGGCAGTATATGTCAAAACTTATTTTGCTAGCAAAAGCTTCAATTTTAATTAGCAGACAGCAGAGCAATTTCATTTATTCTTTACAACTGCACATCTCATTATAGGAGAGGAGGGAATAAAAATGCTTATACACAGAAGCACTGTGTCTCTGTCAAAGCCATTCCCATAATTGGCTGTCCATAAACCATCTTAACTCATTCTGGTCAATGCTGAAATATATTTCAACAAACTGTGGAAACTGCTTCTGTCAAGTAGTTTTGTACAGGGTTTAGAAGTTGTGTCAATTCATTAAACGACTGGCAAGTGCCAGTTAACTTATTTATAACACTGACTGCCCACACTGGGCTATGAAATTTATGGCTAGGTTCAAATTAGCACAATGGTATTATTTTGATGCTAGCTACTATTGCCTCCTCCAACATAAATACAAGATTGAAAGATTAAATATAGGAGATGACAAATCTTGCAGCCAATGATGATGAATTAATTTATTGTTAGCTGGACATCTTTAGTCATCTAATTGTAAAGCATGAGAAACTAAAAAAGAGAATTATCTTTTGGGACTGCCTAAAAATTATTGGGAAGTGCAGTTTGTTTTAACAAATGCTCAGTTATTTGACAGTTATACTTAAGTAATATTGATCAAAATTAATTTTACCTTAATTCAACAGTCATAGGCAATGCATTATTATTTTCCCCTTATCTTTGTGTTGAGACATGCTTCATGTGAGGACAGCACTTAAATGGCCATTGATACGACCCAAACTTGTAAGGTCCCAATATTAACAAGGAAAGTGAGGGGTTCCTTTGGGAGCCCAGTGGAGTGAAGAACCCAGCAAAGCTTGGGATGTGGAGACTTTCCTGATTTTAGTGACAAGAACTATTTAAATTAAGTTTCCAGATCCTATCTAACAGGCAACCAAATTGAGAGGTTGGCAAGAGGATAAGACTTTGCAGGAGGCAACAGATATAATTGCGGGGGTGGGGGGTGGGGGGCAGGGGGTGCGGTCCAACGCAAGGCACTAGTTGCAGTCAGTGACAGAAGAGGCACTGGCTGCAATTGGGAGGGCAGATGGCCAGAGAGGCTGTACTATTCTGTGATTCAATAAACACCAGCATCCGTATTCTCTCTCCAGCACTTGTGCTGTATATTTCCTACAATGGAACAGTGGCTGCTCTTCAGAAGTACTTCATTGGCTGTAAAACATTTTGAGACATCATGAGGGCATGAAAGGTGCAGCATTAATACAAACTTTTTCTTTCATTGTAGTAATTTGCCTGGCAGCCTCACCAATCAGCATTTTTCTTCTCATTTAATCTGCATTTTTGTTGCTAGCTCATTTTGAGTCTTAAGCTGTCTCTTTTCAGAAGGATCTAGGATTCAGCTTTTACTGGTATTCTCAGCAGTTTCCACAGTGACATTTAAGCTTAGTACAGGAGATCACATCTTTCCATAAAGCACTTCCAGATTTCAACCTTCTGAATGTCACTAGGCCCCATTCACTTCACTGTAGACCCTAGTCTATTCCACAGGTGCCATACCTCATTCCTTCCCTCTTTAAGAATCCACACCTCTCCTGAGCGCTCAAGGTACTGTAATACTGCCAACCTTTAAAACCTTATTCCAATTTCAAATTTTGCATTGCCACTCATTCCACTGTAAACAACAGCAATCTATTCCCAAACAGATCTATTTGTCCACTTTCAAGCGAATGCAAATTGATCATTCTTTAACTAATCATTTAACACAGATAAGACAGTCACTTGGAAGGCATTTGAAACGGAAAAACGGAAACAGGGAAAGAAGGCCAACTGTGACACTCCAACTGCAGGTCAAATGAAACTATATATCTCAGCAGAGATTTAGAATCAAACCTGGTCTATTTGATTCAATGCCACAGTGGATGGTATCTTTTATTCACTGAACTATCAGAAGACTGCATGGGATAACAATCAATGGCAGAAGGTCATTTGGATGGCAAAGAGTGACAGACATCCTCTTCAAACCCAAGCAGAAGCCGTGAACGATCACCTAATTTCTGGTTCGTTACACTGGATGAACTTCTGAATGTCTTAACAAGACCATAAGCATAGGCAGTTCAAATATATTGCTATTCACATCACTCTAAATCTATCCCTATAACCTTCAATTCCAATCCTAAATTTACTTACTTGATACCACAGCCACAAATGCAGGTTTCTGTCACTAGGAGCTCCGTCACCAGCCAAAAGCCAAATGGCACAGGAAAATTCCAATTCTGACTATATATTTCTATCCCTGGAAACAACATTTGTTTAGAAAAAGATAGACATTAATAAACAAAATATTGAGAATAACAGTTTGGGGAGAGGAATAAAAGCAATATTTAAAAGAAATGTAATTTAAAAAAACGGAAGCACACATTTGAACAAAAAAATTAATATGTGCCAATAACTTTCCATAAACTATTTTCATCCTCCCATCCCACACACTATAAACAATACAAGCCAAGGTTTGGTTCTGAATCTATATAGTTACAAAGGTAATGCACATCTATTTCATTTCTGGGTAATGTAGTCAAGATACAGAATTGTCAGCAGAACTGAAATAGTGTCAAATTTTCCACCTCCTTTTTCAAAGCGTTAGTAAAAAACTTAGCATCTTAGGTATGAGTTCCATACCTTTCCTTTTCAGAGAAGTCAAATTGAAATCACTTATGCATTTCAAAAATCACAATCTTTGCCACCCATTTGCTAATAAAATTCAACTGAGTCATGAAGGAGTAGGATGTCGGAGGAAGAGGCAGCTTCAGATAAGTTTGGAATTTGAATGCAAGCATTGCAGGTGACCATTTTTCTGTCTGGCTCAGTTTATTTTCATTTGGCTCAAATGTGCTGGTTAATTGTTTAACGATTACATACAGCTTCTCTTATCAACTGAAGTGCTCCTTACAGGTCCAAAGCCTCTATTCATATTAGGCATTAAAAAAATGATTGCATTAATCACAGCTAAGGAAATAGTGGGCAATCTGCTCCCACTTTTCCACTAATATTTTTGGATACGGCATTTCAGGAGATACATAAGAAAGGGAATTCAATTCAAAATCAGTCTGTGAACAGGTGGTTCAGGTTGGTGTCTTGATATTGTCACTACTAACTAAAATGATAACTAGGAGAAATCTATTTTTGCCAATAACTTATTAACTATAAATATGAAAAAGGCTAATTAATACTTATGTCACCTTTACATTTGATTAGTCTGGGGCTGTCTTGGCCAACATCCTATCCATAGGGCAGAATTTTCCATGCCCGTTGGTGCAGACATCATGGCGGTTGAGAGTGGACAATATGTTGGGAAGGCCAAAAATTGGTTTCTCGCCATCATGAAACCAATTTGTGATCATCCGCTTTGCCTGTCAATGGTGGGTCACCTTTCCCACCACCGGACTCCGAGAACTTCATTTTAATACGTCTGCATATGATTGTAAGCCCTGTTTGCTGGAATCACACCCCCCCCACGTCAAATTTACTGCCCACGCCGAATGGAAAACACACCGGTACAGGACACATCTTGACAAGTATGACGTGCAGAAGTTGGGACTTATCGTGTCAGAGCCTTGCTCACATCACGGACATCCGAGGAGCAGAAGCTGCTGGAGCCCTACAGCAACCTGACTCTGGAGGAACACGTGAATCACAGTTGGGTGGATTTACATGGACGTGGCTCTGCTGCAAAGCAGCTCACTGAAGGTGGAAGGTCACCATTGAGGGTCTACTTTAGGACATCAGTGTCTTGGCCATGGTCTGCTACAGATGATTGTCGAAGGGGTAGAGAGGAAGGTCCAGCTGTGAGTGGGAGAGGAAGATGTAACAGGTGGGTGAGATTGGGAGAGGGGGGACAATCGTGTCGGGGGGGGGGTGGAGGGGGGGGTGCTGTGGTGGTATGGGGGGTGAGGTTAGGATGGGGGAGGAGAGTATAACAGGGGCCTGAATCTTACCTATGTCAGGAGGGCTGGGCGGGAGCAGGCGCGGAGCTGATTGCCACCGGCAGTTGGCTCTGTGCTGCCATTTTACACGGGCAGGCCAATTAAGGCCTGCCAAGCATGGATCACAGCTCCCGAGAACAGAGGGAAGGAGCGGGCAATGGTGTGAGTCCAATGACCGCTGGGTCCAATGGCGTTTAAAAATAGTGCAGGCAGCCTTCAAAAGGCACACAGAAGGATGTCCAACAGCGCTCTTGGAGAGCAGGCCAGACAGGTGGGAAGGTCAGTGGGGCATCGTGCTCCGAGATTCTGAGATGAGTGCTCCGCTGCCTTCCTCAAGGAGATGGCAGCACGCTGTGACATCCTTGTGGCAAGGGACAGGAGGAGGGGCCCCCCCAACATGATGAAACGTGCCTGGGAGGAGGTGGCAGAAAGGGTCAGCTCTCACGATGTGGTGAGACCCACCTGGGTTGAATGACCTCGTACGATGGGGAAGGGTGAGTACTGTGTTGGCATGGGTCACTTAGCACAGCAGTTAGTTTGGCCACTCTTGGCCCACCCCCCACAATTTGGAGTTTAGTTATTGAATTCATTCATTCACGGCATGTGGCCCTCGCTGGGTCGGCCAGCATTTATTGCCTATCCCAAGTTGCCCCGAGAGGGTGGTGCTGAGCTCCCTTCTGTATCTGCTGCATGTGGTGCATGTACACCCACAGTGCTGCTTTGGGGGTGATCTCCAGAATCTGGACCTAGGTGCAGTGCTGGAATGCCAAAACATTTCAAAGAAAGGAAGCTGAGTGACTTGGAGGGGGACTTCCAGGTGGTGGGGTAGCCATCCATCTGCTGCCCTTGTCCTTCTAGTAGTGCTCCTTGGTTTGGAAGGTCATAGAGTCTGAGTGGCAAATATGATGGAGGCAGCATCTGGGCAAGGGGGTCAGCCCTGGCTGCTTGGAATGAGTGTGTGGTGGCTCCAGGGTCACGAATCAGATGAGCCTTGGAATGTTTCACTCAGGTGGGGTTGGCAATGCAGCTACAGGGTGGACTAATTAATGCTCCTTTCTTCTTTCAGGAGAAGACAGCACACAATAATGCTGAATGGATGTGGACTGGTGGAGGGCAGGCCCAACTACTCATACTCACCAGATACAAACAAGAGGCTCTCGAGCTGGAGAGGCGCCATGTGCCCAGGTCTTACTACAGTGGTGAGTTTGGGATGGCACTGGGAGGTAAGAGTGCCGTGCCCTGAGTTCACAATGTCTGTCAGTGCAAACATTCCACTATTGACTGTATATTGAATTCAGCCTCCAACATGGGATCCCCATTGATAATGGAAGGACGAGCGCATCCTGATCCGGGTGCCAAGCATGAACATTAACGGTGTCATGACTTCAACTAATCAAATATCCTTGTTCTTTCTTTCAGCCTCACCAGAGTAATTCCAGAGACAGGAGGCAGAGGACCCGCCACTGACCCCTGACGGCCCAGGAGATATAAATGCACCTCTCAGCCAGGCAGGCACCAGCACAGATACTAGCACCTCAGCGAGGATAAGATCATCGGCTAGTGTCTCGGTGCAAGCGGTGAGGGCACTTCACATTTGCTTGAGGTATGGGTGGAGGCAGAGAGTGCCCAGGGAGCTGGTAGTCGGAGGACTGCTGGGGATCAGGAACATGCTCAGTCAGTGGCTGGTGATGTGCCTCTGGAGTCGTCCCTGAGGCAGCAGATGCTGGAGGGTCTGTGGGAGGATCTGGCGGTGATACATGAGGCTATGCGTGGCATGGTCTCCATGATGGAGAGTCCATGCAGAGCATCGGCAATGCAATGAGCCTCATGGCCAAGCACAATGCTTCCTCCATGGAGAGAGTGGCGACTCTCATGGAGAGGCTACTCGAGGAGAACAATTAGGGCTTCCTGGGGATGCACTTGGACCTGTAAGCCTTCACAGCAGCATTGACCTTAGTGTCAGTGTGGGAGATAGATTGAGCACCCAGTATTCCAGCTAGGTGCCCATCCATCAATAGTGAGCAGGGAGGTCCAAAGCAACCTCGCCTTGACGCACGAGCTGCCTGTTGTCTCTGTGGGCTCCTCTCAGCGCGCTCCGGATGAGGGCAGCTCCTCCGCCCCTCTGCCAGTGACTGTGGCATCCGATGAGGCTGCGGTGACTGGGGAGATGCCAGCCGTGGCATTGGCCATTCCCTCCAGGCAGGACCAGCACAGGCTCCACGGGGCAGAGGACACCCACCAAGGTCATTAAGGCCAACAGGACAGCAGAATGAGCAGGCTATCTGCAATGCCAGTGCCAGCAAGGTGGGAGAACCTAGACGTAGCACCCGCAAACATAAGCGTTTATCACCTTAGGCACAACACGGGCTTATCACTGGTGGTTTTCTGTTGTTCCCCCACTTGTATTACTTGCTTCTCATTTGGTGTGCTGCTCAACACCTTTTAATGCACTTTCATTTCTGTTTTAAATGTTTTGGTTCTCAGCAAGCCTCTGGGTGCTTCATTAGTTCTGCAGGTGGACGGGAACCCATGATGTTATGAGTGACTTGTTTGTCATTGAGCTTTATTGACAAGGCGCATAGTTAATGTTCCTAACCAGGCAAATGTTGCTCTCAGGTATCAAGTATGGAGACTGCAGTCCTGGCGTGTGTTGGAGGTATGTCTGTGGTGGGCTAGCTGAAGGACAGTTGGATGAAAACCTCCCAGGTGTCCCTGCCTCCCTGGAGGTTGCCTTGGTCAGCAACTATCCCCTCAGCATTCTCCTGAGCGTGCTCGCCCTCAGATTCACTACTGGACTCATCGTGTGCAGCCAGAGCATCTGTGTCTACATCTTCTTCCTCCACTGTGCACCGCACCCCCCCCCCCCACCATCCCCACTTCCAATGCCAGATTGTGGAGAGCGCAGCATACAGCCACTGTCAGTGACACACGATCTGGGGGGTATTGCAAGTCGCCCCCTGAACGGTCCAGGCATTGGAAGTGCATCTTCAGAAGACCGATGGTTCTCTCTATCACCACGCTTGTGGTGCCGAGGCTCCTATTGTACCGCTGCTCGGCTTCTGTTCTTGGATGGTGGAGGGGCATCATGATCCACCTTCTGAGGGGATAGCCCTTGTCATCCAGGGCCTATCATCTAATAATTGGAGATCACTGTCTCCCTTGAGAGACGGAGCCTCCTTCAGCACTGCACCTCAGACATATTGAGGTAACTGCTTCGCCGCCTATAAACCCTGGCAGCAGGATAGTGGCATCTTCTGCAGCCTCTTCCACCTTGCACTTCCTGTTGGCCCTGCACCCCTTTTGTCTGTGCCTCTCCTCCCAAAGGTGGCTCCCCTGGAGGCTGAATATGGACTCCTGGCCTCCCCCCCCAACTTCTGGCTCTCTCTTCCTCCTCAGAGGAGATGCCTCCAGTGGAGAGCACAGCCCCCATTCCCAGGGTAAGGAAAGGCTGCCTGAAACCTGCAAGGCCCCAAGAATTAATTTTCTTCCAGAATCCTGAACTGAAGCTTATTATTCCTGTCAAAGCAGCTCAAAGAGATTTGAAGTTCTCCTGTTCATGCAAGCAAATAGCAGTAAGCTTCTAAAGTAAATAACGAACAACTAGTATTCACAAGCCCACTAACCCATGTTATCCTGCCCGTGGATTATTTAAAAAAAAAATATGGCCTACCTGTCTGCCCGTTGCGTGCGTGCGATGCTCTGAAAATCGCATGGGTTCTGAAAAATCGCAGTGTATTAATCCCTCAAGGGCCTTAAGTGGCCCATTGATTAATGGCGGGCGTGCCTCGGAACTCATAGCGTGCCTGCCCACTGAAATATTGCAATGGCGTGTGGTGATGGTGGGACACACGCTCAACGTCATCACACGTCACTTTACGAGTTGGCGTGTTGGGCCCGCCCACTCACGTCGACGTCAAGATTCTGCCCAGGGAGAATGCGGCAACTGGGGAGGCAGGTGTAAGCGGGGAGGAAGATATAAAGGAAAGAGTTTGGAGGGGGAAAGAATTCCAGGGGGGAAAGAGTAAGGGTGAAGGAAGGAATAAGGGTGGGGAAAGGAGTAAGAGGGGTGGGGGTGTCCAGATGTACATGCAAGGGAGGGGTCTGCGGAGTTGATGACTGCCTCCTGGGGAGCGAAATGAGGGCAGGTGTGATGGGAGCGAATGGCGAGAATCAAGGAGGGCAGAGTGAGCCAGTAGGGTGGGAGGGTGAGTGTGCGACAGTAGTGGTAGAAGGGATGGTGAGGGTGGTTGGTGGGTAGTCGGAGGCAGACACGGACCCTGGGGGTGGGAAGGAGGAGGTCGGGGAGGTCAATGGGGATGGGGGTGGGAGTCTTTTGGACATAAGGAATGTGCATGTTCACCTGCACATCCCGGGAAGAAAAGGGTTCTGGCTGGTAGCTGACAGTGGGGAGGTGGAAGGTGATGCCAGGGAGGGTCAAAGTGATGGAGGAAAGGATATGGGTGACTGGGAGAGGGGAAAGGACGGGGGAGCTAATGACAAACTTCACCAGCACCATTTTGCAAAATCAAAAGTGAAAGGAGCCTCGTGTGGTGCAGGAACAGGTGCTACATGGGAGTGTGGTCAGTGGGTGGGCGGAGATGCAGGTCGGCTCTGATGGACAACTGAAAGAGAAGTCCAGCATTGAAAATGCTCAGGACATTGAGATGAGTGTGATGGAGGAAGGATCTGCGGGCCTGGGAAAATGCTTACACGAGGGTCCGAAAGGCCCTGCCACACAAACACTGCTCCCTCCAGAATCACTCATTCACTGGCTGCGTGCAGCTGAACTGCTTTTGGAGGGGGTTGGGGTGGTGGATGCAGGGGGAGGACTCACACAGCCTGTCAATGAAGCTGAAAGACACCGTTACACATTATTCAGTGAAAGGGAATGTATTTTCAGATCATAAAGTGACAAAATATGTTCACCTGTGCAACCACTTGTGATCAGGAATTTTTTTAGCTTTTTTAAGCCTACCACTTCTTCTAGGTGCTGCCCTGACATCCACAGCAGGGATGGAGACAGCCTGTGCAATGGTTGGCCCTGTTGCCTCTGATGAATCTGGCCTGGGTCCACTGGAGAGCCGAGGCTTTGAGGGCCCCAGTTTACTGTGGCTGTCCTCCTGTGAGCCAACTGCTCCCTCTGCAGTGACAGAGAATGAGGTTGATGGAGTTACAGGCAAAGTGGACTTGGAGGGAGAGGACAGACTCTGAGATTCCTGAGTGGATGATTCTGGGATGTCCAGCTGCAGCTCCTCCTCCCTTCGGGTGCCTGAGGGCCCTGGCCTGGCTCCTTGATGAGAAGGAGCATCTGGAGGGATGTCGATATGCCCCGTTTCCCTCTTGCGTTGCCACCACAGGCAAGTCACCCATGGCTACTGCAATGGAGTGCAGGCCTGCTCACATTTCTGCGTTCTGCTGGTCCAGGGTCTCCATGATGCCAACTTCCTCCCCATGGAGACCTCCATATGTGCACATCTGGGCACAACTTCATCAGAGAGCAAGCAGGCGCACTCCTCTGACTCACGTGCCACACTGTTGAGGGCTCCCAACAGCTCTGCGTGATATTCCCCCGCCTTCTGCTGACTCTCCAGGATGAGTTGGAAGGCCAAATCCAGAGATTTGTCACCTGACTTCGACCTCACAGATGCCTCTTCCCTAGCAGTCCTCCGAGTGCCAGGGAGCTTGGCTGAACCTGCCTCTTCCTGCTGCAGATACGTGTCCATGCGATGACCACCAGATTAGGAACTAGCTCTAGATCTAGGTCCCACTAGTTCCTGCTCTAGATCTAGGTCCCACTGAGGTGTGTGGCCCTGCGCCGGTGGAGAGTGTGAGTAAGCGCTGTAACAGGACTTCCATGCTGCTTATAACCAATGGAGGAGGTGTCCTCTTGGCTGGAGGTGAGGACCTGGATGGAGCTGAAGGACTGGCTGGCTGAGGGCTTTGGTCACTTGGCAGAGCTCCCTGAGTTAATTAGTGCATGACAGCAGAGTCAAAAGCAGGAAACAGAGCACTCACAGTTGTGTTAAGAGAGGGAAGATGTGGTGCAGGATCCTCACGTGGGTGCTCACAGCCGACCTCACCGTCGCTGCAGGCATGGTTCACATCCTCACCAGTCAGTGTGAATGCACGCTCCTCAATGTGAATGAGGGGCCCTATGTGGGCTACTCCCCCCTCGGTCTGGGACCTCTCCCTGCTGCTGTGAGCCAGCTTCTCCTGCATGAAAACAGATGGAGTGTGAGCAGCACACATGGCACTGCATGGAATGTTTGTGTGGTGAGCGGAGCCATGGATGGGAGCTCCAGAGGATGTTCCTCTAACTTTGGCCTTCTGTCCATGACATCTCTACCACCCCAGTACTGGTGGTTGTTACTGGTAGTTGTGGCATTTCTGGAATTCTTCTGCTCAATCCCTCCACCATTCTCTTCTTTTAAGAACCTCCTGAATACCACCCCTGACCAAACTTTGGTCAACCCTCCATTTATCACCTCCTTTGGTTTGGCGTCCATTTACTTCTGATTACATCTCATTCAAAGACATCTGATGCATTTTTCTTCAATAAAGGTGCAATACAAGTGCAATTGTTGTAGCACCAGTGTTCCCATCAAGTTCGCACATATGTGCCCATGGCCATGCACAGACTGGAAGGGATGATAAAGATTGTACCTCTGTTAAATAATGCTAAATTGCGGCCACACAAAAAACATTTAAAGATATCATGTGTTGTGATTTGATGGCCTTTAATGGGTTGTAGCTTAAACTACTGTCAATCACATCACATTGACAGGATGTAGTAATCCTGTGCAGCGCTTCCCAAACTCTTCCGGTCACGAACAATTATGACCTCCAAAAGTATTGGTGGAACCCTTAAGGAACATTCTTATGATGTTGAAAACTTAAAGCACAAAAATTAATTACACACAAACAATAGTACAAATATACAAAAACAAATTTATGAGTTTTTTTTCCTATTTCTTATATGTATACATTTATTATAATTTAAAAGTTCATTTATTCAGCTTTTTGTCATTTTTAGTGGGAGAAGTGATGCTACTTCTGATGTTCAAATAGTTTAATATCGGGGTGATGCTGGAGAGCTGGATTCTCGTATCAGGTGCAGCATTCAGTCTGCTCCTGTTTTTTTTGCTTTTGTCGCAGAGCATGCTGAAAAAACACTTCCACACAAATATGTTGTAGCGAAAGGAAGAGGCTCACAAACTGCCGTTTTTTTTGTCACATTCGGGTACTCATGAATAAAGCTGCTCCAAAAATTCATTAACGGAAGTTTGCTGAAGCTTTATTTTAGTGTGGAGTCAGGAGTCATGTCAATCAGACTCCCTTAACCTTGTACTGATAGGTCGACTGGCCTGGCTGTTAGCGCAATTGGTTTATGCACCCACATATTGTGGACATTTGATGGAGGAAAATATTCCAACAAAGAGCAGGAAAATATTCCAACAAGTCATACAGGTGCTGTGTAATACGGCTGAAAGTATTTTAATCGGGGGCAGAATAGATTTTTGGTGAGAAAGTCATTCAATGTCGGAAAGCAGTTGAAATTCTTATTTCAAACGCACAAAGTCCAAAAACACAATTTTCGCAATAACGATGAAATCTTGTCTTTCGCAATAAAAACAGTAACATCTTTTCCTTGTAGCAACAGATTCACCTCATTCAGTTTTGTAAAAATATATGCAAGATACCCAAGTCTCAGAAACCACAAGGTATTTGACAAGTAACCTGAAAGTTAAAATCTGTGATCCACACAAAACACCAGTGCTTCACGACGAAGCTCAAAAAGTCTCGCGAGCACTTTGCCTCAAGACATCCAGCTCACCTATGTATATAAGAACAGCACCATGTGCTCACTGCCCATTTTTTTCGCACAGCATTTTAAATAGTCTGGATTTCAGTGGTCGAGTCTTAATGTAAATGATAATTTGCACTGCCCCATCTAGGACATTTTTTAGAGATGTAGACATGTCCTGAACAATGAGTGCTTGTCTGTGGAGAACACCGTGACTGCTCGTGCAGCGCGATGCTACAACTTTGAGCCATGTTACAACACTTCCTCTCTTCCCAACCATTGCTCTGTGTCATCATTGCACAGATCAACACGTTTTTTCCCAACTAATTTCATGTCTTTTCATAAAGTTGCTAATGCAGTTAAATATTTCTTCACCAGTAGTGTCGCTTTGGAAAGATTTACATAGGAGCACGTCCTCCTAAATAAATGTATCAAAGACATAACGCACAAATACATGGAATACTGTAAGCCCCGACACTTCAGTCAACTCATCTAGTTGTAATGAATATACATTGCAAGATTTCAGTCGCGAAACTAGCTCGTTCGCGATGTCAGCAGCAAAATCTTGAATTTGTCGGTTGACAGTATAGTCTGACAGCTGTAGTGCCTCGATTTTTTTACCAGCATGCTCATCAAGCACGCACATTGCAGCATCTTCAGTGTAAGGCTTGATCAGGTTTTCTCTAATCTTATGGGCCTCTCCCATGAATGCAATGCGGTAACATATTTTGTAAGGTTCCTGTGTTATATTATCAGTTTTGACAGTTTCTAACATCAAGGTTTACGGTTTGTAAGTGCATTAAGCTTTCTCTTGAAAAAACTTTATCCTTATATTTGGAGTGATTTGTTTTCAAATGCCTTCAAATGCAGTTTAGCAGGGGCCATAGAACTGTTGAACAATATTTTGGAGCGGACGATGCACTGTGCTTCCGGGGAATCTTTTTCTCCAGTGCAAATAAATCAAAAGACAAAGAGTTCTCATCGTGCTTAGATTTCTTGTTTCCTGCTGCTGATTCGGTTGATATGGATAGTGATCACTTCATTTTGGAAAGATCATTTTCCGATTTTTCAGCAGTGACTGGCTGAAGTGGTCCACCTTCATCGCTAGTTATTATATCAGGAGAACTTGCTTTGTGCTTCTTTGAGGGCCCTTCCTTTAGCCACCAGTCCATAGCTAAGTAGCGTACCATAGTGTAATTTTGTAATATTATGAAATTTCACAAATACAAGAGAAACTTCTTGCTTCCTTGAAATACCGCATGACTAGATTATCACTAGCGAGTCTGAGCACTGAGCAGTGACCACAGACAGGTGGCAGAAAATGGTTTCTACAGCCGACTGTGCGTGCACACAATAAAACGTGTTCAGCCAAGCAGACAATACAAAACATTTTGTACAGCCATTTACGTGAACGCGTCACTAAATATTTTCAATTTCACACGGTGTGACCAACTTTAATCTAAATAAATCCATCACATCACCAACTCTTACACTCCATCCACACTACACAAATTATTTTCACGGAACCCCTGGATATATCATACGGAACGGAACACAGTTTGGGAAACTGTGGTCAGTATGCAAGCAGCAGGTAGAGATGCGGTGCGCCATACTTAGCTCCCAGTGAATACGATCTGTATGTAGACTTGCTTTCAAATAAAGAAAGCACTTTAATGTTTTACCAAATCTTTATGTATGATTGGTATGTTTACGTTGAAGAAGAACATAACACAATGCACTGAAAAAAACTGGCCAAACAATTACAACATTTTAAAGGGAATATTGAGCCACACAAAAGTACAAGGATTGATTTAGGCTTGTTATAGCCACAAATGAAATTGTCTGAGTGCATCTTAAAATGCATTATGCTCTGCTCACCATCACCATTGTGCTTGCTGAACTATACTGGCTCTGGTCCTTCAACACCTCCAATTTAAATTTCTCATCACCAAGTTTAAGTATTCATTCTGTCACCCCTCTACATTTGTAACCTTCTCCAGCCTCACAACCCACAGAGGAATCTGCATCCAGTCAACTCTGCATCCTGCACTCCTTTTACCCAACAACTGGGGGCATTACATTCAGCTGCCTAGAGCCTAAGTTCTGGAATTCCCTCCCCAAACCTCTGTACCTCTCTCTTGACCTTTAAAGCTCTCCTTAAAACAAAAATGCCTCTTTGATCCATCCTAATATTTCCCTCTTGGGCTTGGTCTCAATTTATGTTTTAATACTGTTTCTATGAAATGCCTTGGGATGTATTTCTACATTAAAATGCCATACAAATGCAGGTTGTCGTTGTTTTAAGGAAATCAATATTTTCTTCCATGGTTCTGCCTGTATTTTGAAGTTGTGGCCACTAGGCATCCTTCATTCAACATCACTAAACAGACTATCAGTCTTTGGTCACATTTCTATCTGCTGCACAAATTGGCTGCGGCATTTCCTACACAACAATGGTTATACTTTAAAAGGTCTTAATTGGCTGTAAAGTGCTTTGGGATATTATATGAAATAGGAATGGGAGCGGATCATGCAAAGAGAATAACAAGAGTATGCTGTTTAGGCCTTAAACCTGTTCCGCCATTCAATGAGACCATGGCTAATCTGCGCCCTAACTCCATATACCTATTCTTACCCCATAGTATTAAATACTTATCAATCTCAGAGTTAAAAATTAGAATTGGTCTATTATCAATTGCCATTTAAGGAAGAGAATTCCAAACTTCTACCAGCCTTAATGACTTAGATGAGGGGACTGACTGTAACATATCCAATTTTGATGGTGATACAAAGTTAGGTAGGATAGTAAGCAGTGAGTGTTATATGATGTATGTGCCTGCATGCTACTGTAATGCAAAGGTGGCAGAGCAAGGGTTAACATGGGACTGGAGAATAGCACTGTTCACGGTATGATGTATAGAGTCACATAGTAATAACCTGAGAGAATGTCAAGAAGATATAATAATGTCTATAATGTTATTGGAAATTATTTTAAAATAGAGTTTAGCGCTGTCTGAATCTATGTATGTCTTAATTAGATTAAAACCAGCTAGTCTACGGGCTTTGATATATAGAAGAGAAGTAGGTTTGAAATGTTAATTAGATAAACATGGGGAGTTTAGAAACAAAGATGTCAAGGGAGCAATTTGCATTTTTAAATAAACAATTCAAAAGAATGGGTGAAGTATTATACATAGCCAGAAGAAGCCAATGTGTTTACTTTTTTCAAAGCTTAATAATAAAATTGGTGTTATGAAATGGTTTTATTGTTAGATGAAGTAAAATTCAAAAAGCCCAGTGATACAATGAGAACTTACATTCAAAGAGGCAAATATGTATAAAAGAAGAGAAGGTTGTTGGTAAAAGGTAGAGGGATTCTAAGATCTTAAGCCTCCAGCCTGTAAGCCTCAAGCCGCTGTCTGCAAGAACCCAGAGATGAAAGAAACTCAGAATTCGACTGTCCGGAGTGTGCTTTGTCGGGTGTCTGTTTAAATCTATGTCTTTTATTGTTGCCTTGACAGAGGTGTAACTAGGAGTCAGATTAATTAGATTTTTTTGTAGTTATTTTAGTAGTAAGTTTGTAGACATAAGTGTGTGCTTATAATCTTTCTGGTATTAGTAAATGTTTAATTTAGTTTCATAAAATCTATTGAGACTTGGTGGTCTTGTTACTACTGAATTTAAAGCCTGCATTTTGAAACATACAAATTGCAAAGTAGGTTATGACAGTTGTTTCAAGTTTCCCTCTGGGGTTTGAACAGCTCAGCATTTAACATTGGCTTTATCATAATAGACAGCAGTCCAGAAAGAACACCCTGCAACCATTCTGCATGTAGGTAACAGCACAATGCATGACAGTAACCTGGGATCTGTAAATAGTTAAAGATCAACAGTAAAGTGTTCATGTTTAAATATACAACTCCCAAGATCTCATCACTGAGACACAGCTGTGCACCATAATACAACATGGAAATAGTTAAAGACAAACAATAAAGGGTTCACGTTTAAATATACACTTCTCAAGATCTCATCATTGAGACATCTAAAGAACCCATATTACAACATGGTTGGCAACGGTGGAATATCAGCATAGTACAACATGGTCTGCATCACATCAGCGGGGACCTGAAAGGTGGCGGCATTTTAAATGATGAATGCAGAACAGCATCCCAAGGTGTGAAACACTAAAAAGCAGCTGAAACCAGGCTAGAGAGACATACACCTAAGAAGAAAAATTGAAGAAATGGTTGCAGAAGCTTCGCCACAGGCTTAGAATTTGAGGAATCCACCAGAATGAGAGGAAGCCCATTGCAAGATCCCTGGGTGATGCAGAGCAAAAAGCAACTGCTTAGATCACAAAATGATTGAGCAACACTACAAAAATTGCAAGACCCTGAGTGACGCCATGTGAAGAATATTGGACAGTTCACAAGATGGCGAGCAAAAATGATAAAAAAAGCTGTACTTGTATTGAAGAATAGATGGTAGTCCCAGGGCTCAGCATATCCATAGGGCAGCTGGAGGAAAGCTGCAAGTTAAAAAATTTGGCTGGCGGGGTAAAGAAGAACCTACAGAGTAAAGAAAAGAGAAAAGTCCCTGCAGTCATCTTTTTAAAAAAGGCAAAGTTCCAAAAGCTCAAAGGCCTTAAAAAAATGAAGAAGGCCCTCGATCACCAGAGATCCCCCCAAAATCATCAAGCATGGGACATTCACAGAGAAAAAAACACCTGTAGAGTAAAAGAAAATAGAAAGTATTAGCCCAGAGAAGAAAGTGCTGCAGTAGTTTTTTCAAAAGTTTAAGCGGAAGGTCCATGATCACAGGGATCCCAAAAAGCAGGGGAAAATCACAGGCAGCTGCAGACAGTCTGAGGTGCAAAAAACGATGACCACACTCACAGTCTTAAAGGGAAATGACATTTAAAGTGGTAATTGCAAGAAAAAAAAAACAGCCATGGACAGCAAATAAGAGACCCTAGAGAGAGACCAACTCCCAAAAAAGCACCAAGGCTACAAAAGACCCCAGAGAGAGGACAACAAAAGGCCCCAGAGCAAGGGAGACAGATGGCAGTACAGAGTGAGCAGATGGCTATGAATGAAGGAAAACTATCTGAGGGAACTCAAAAGAAGCAAAGCATGCAAGAAGCAAATAAAACTGTTCTACAGGAAAATTTTCACATCAAAGCTGAACTGGAAAATTTGAAGTGCAAGATTCAAGCTGAACATATACTTTTGAAAATACACAGTAAGTTGTCCAAGATCAGAACAGGCAAATGGCACAGTCAATACAAATTTATCAGGAGGAGATAATCACCTTTAATTTTACAGTTGGCAAATCAAAGCAGGAGTTGGGAAAACTTAACCATATGTACAGCCAGGCAAAACAACAGGCAGAAAAGGCAGGCAAGGAAGTTGCAACCCTGAAAGACTCCTTGAAGAATCAATATGTAGCCTTGGAAAAATGTGAGGAGCTAAAAAAAAGGTGGAATATTACCTCAGAAAAAGCTGCATTGGAATTATCAGTAGCAATGAAATGATGCACTGAAGCTCAGAGTAAGCTGGCAGGAGATTAACAAGAAAATGAACAGCTGAAAGAACAACTGATTGTCTTTCAAGATCAAATGCAAAAGGAATGCGTAACCATTCAGCAGCATGAAGAAATGAAGACTATTTTTAAACAACAGAATGGAAGCACAGCAGAAGAAACTCAAGGGCCTGAATTTTTCCCGCATCGGGCAGGCTCAGTGGGAGCGGGCAGGGCTGGTCACAGAGCCAACCACTGCCTGCGATTGGCTCCACACCGCCATTTTACGCTGGGAGGCCAATTAAGTCCCGACCAGCATAATACGCGAGCGGTAATGCTGAGGGGGGAGGAGGGAGAGTCAGGTCCAGCTTGAAAGAGCACCTCAATCTCTCTGAGGCAGCGTCATGCCTCAGGGAGACTGAAGTGCTTTAGAAAAAAATAATAAATTGAATAAAAATGTAATGAAACATGTCCCCTCAAGTGTGTCACATGAGATGGGGCATGTTTATATTTTTCAGAATTTTAAAAAATTAATTCATAAACGCTTTAGGAAACCTTATCCTGCTTGTGGATGAGGTTTTCTAAAAAATGCAAAGGCTGCTTCACCTTTTTGCCTGCCTGCCAATCGTAAGGTTGGCCGGGCAGCGTAACTTTGACATTAATTACTTCGTTAATGGCCTTAATAGGCCTATCAATTATTGGCGGATATGCAGCCGACTCTGGCATGCACCCGCTGAACAAAACATCTCGAGACAGTGCGATAACGTTGGGAAGCACGCCTGTTGTCATCGCATGTCATTTTACACGCCGGCATGTCGGGTCTGCCCCCGCACGCCGACTGTAAAATCCTGGCCAAAGAGACTTTGTTGAATTACTGCAAAGCTCAAGAGGAAACAAGCGAGCTTCTGCCGCTGGAAAGGGCGACACAGTGGATGAGGAAGACATAAACACAGTTGCTCCAGATGCGCACAATGAGTCCAGCAGTGAGTCCGAGGATGAGCACACACAGGAGAATGCTGAGGGGGTAGACGCTGACCCGGGCATACTCCAGGGAGGCAGGGACACCCGAGAGGCTTTCATCCAACTCTCTTTCAGCTAGCACACCACAGATTGACCTCCAACACTCACTAGGGCTGCAGGCTCCACACTCGATACCTAAGTGCTAAATCAGCCTGGATAATAACATTAACTAAGGCGCTTGTCAATAAAGCTCAATGTCAAACAACTCACTCATAACATCATGGCTTCCTGTGTACATGCAGAAGTAAGGGATCATCCTGAGGTATGGCAACATGTCAAGATTTATTGAGAGAACAAATGTAACTTCATAAACCAAAAAAAAAGTTGTTGGACGTCACACCAAGTCTTCAATAGACTACCATGGGCCAACATAAAAGCACCAGTGAGAAGCCCATGTTGTGCCTAAGGTGCCTTATAATTATGCTTATGGGTGCTACGTCTAAGTGCTGTCCCCTCGCTGGCACTGGCATCTGAGACAGCCTGCTCACTCTGCTGACCTGTTGGCCTCGATTACCTTGGCGGATGTCCTCTGACCCATGGAGCCTTTGCCGGCCCTGCCTGGGAGGGAGCGGCCAGTTCCACAGCTGGCTTCTCCCCAGTCGTCGCAGCCTCATTGGATGCCATGGTCACTGGCAGAGGGGCATCCAGAGCACCCTGAGAGGAGCCCGCAGAGACGACAGGCAGCTGCTGTGCTAACATGAGGTCAGTTCGGACCTCCCTGCTTACTGTAGATGGATGGGCACCAAGCTGGAAAACTTGGTGCCCAAACCATCTCCCACACTGGCACTGACCAGCTGAGGTCAGTGCCGCTGTGAGGGCTTGCAGGTCCGAGCGTAACCCAAGAAGGCCCTGATTGTTCTCCTGGAGGAGCCTCTCCACAAAAGTCACCACTCTCTCCATGGAGGAAGCATGGTGCTCAGCCATGAGGCTCATTGCATCGGTGATGCTCCGCGTGGACTCCTTCAGCACGGGCACCATGCCATGCATTGCCTCATGTATCTCCGCCAGATCCTCCTGCATACCCTGCTGCACTTCCAGCGTCTGCTGCCTCACAGATGACTCCAGAGGCACATCATCAGCCACCAATGTGAGCAGGGAGGTCCAAAGTGACCTCACGTCGGTGCACACTGCCTATTGTCTCTGTGGGCACCTCTCAGGGTGCTCCAGATGAGGGCGGCAACTCCTCCACTCCTCTGCCAGTGACCGTTGCACCCAATGAGGCTGTGACGACTGGGGAGATGCCAGCTGCAGAACTGGCCGCTCCCTCCCAGGTGGGGCCAACACAGGCTCCACAGGCCAGAGGACAACCACCAAGATCATTGAGGCTAACAGGACAGCAGAGTCAGCAGGCTGTTGCAGATACCACTCCGAGCAATGGGGCAGCACCTAGACATAGCACCCTGAAACGTTAACATAAGGCACCTTAGGCACACCACAGGTTTATCACTGGTGCTTTTGTGTTGGCCCGAGATGAGGTCTTCATGAGTTGATGTGATGTTTAACACCTCTGTCATTTTGTTTTCTTAAGTTCCTTTTGTTGTAATATTAAATTCAGACATGTCACCATGGCTGAGGGTGCCTCTTTTCTTCTGCTAGTGGATGGTTACCAATAATGCTATAAGTGATTTGTGGGACAATAAGTTTTATTAACAAAGTCCTTAGTTAATGTTCCTATCCAGGCAGATTTTGCACTTAGGTATCGAGTATGGAGCCTGCAGGCCAGGGTGGTCCTGGATGTCCACATTTGGTGTGCTAGCTGAAGGTTCACTTGATTAAAGCCTCCCAGGTGTCCCTGCCTCCCTGGAGTACACCCGGGTCAGCATCTACCCCCTCAGCATTTCCCTTTGCGTGCTCATCTCGGACTCACTGCTGGACTCATCGTGTGCAGCAACAGCAACTGTGTCTACATCTTCATTGTCCACTGCGTCCCCCCTTTCCAGTGCCAGATTGTGGAGAGTGCAGCATGCAACCACTATCAGCGACACATGATCTGAGTGGTACTGGAGTGCGCCCCCTGAGCGGTCCAGGCATCGGAAGTGCATCTTGAGAAGACCGATGGCTCTCTCCACCACAGCCCTTGTGGAGCCGTGGCTCCTATTGTACCGTTGCTCAGCTTCTGTTCTTGGATGGCGGAGAGGCATCATGAGCCACCTTCTGAGAGGATAGCCCGTGTCACCAGCAGCCATCCATCCAGCCAGGCTGGAGCACTGAAGAGCCCCGGCACCTGGGAGCGTCTGAGGATGTAGGCGTTGTGGAAGCTGCCTGGGTACCTTGCACAGACTTGTAGAATCAGCATCCTGTGATCACACACTATCTGCATGTTCATGGAGTGGTATCCCTTCCTGTTGACAAAGGCACCGGGTTCACCTGCTGGCGCCTAGATAGTCACATGTGAGCAGTCTATTGCACCCTGGATGCAGGGGAAGCCAGCAATGGCCGCAAAGCCTCTGGCTCGCTCTGTCTGGCTGGCCTGGTCCCAACGGTAGTGGATGAAGGTCAATGCACACCTGAGCCTGCTTGACACAAGTGTAGACAGCTGACTGGGAGACACCAGAAAGATCACCCATCGAGCTTTGGAAGGAGCTAGGGGCATAGAAGTTGAGAGCAGCTGTGACCTTCAGAGCCAGTGGCATGGGGTGTCCACCCATAAAGTTAGGGGATATCTCAGGCCCAATTAACTGACAGATATAGTTGACTGTCTCCCTTGAGAGATGGAGCCTCCTTCGACACTGCACCTCAGACATATTGAGATAGCTGCTTCGCCACCTGTATACCCTGGCAGCAGGATAGTGGCATCTTCTGTGGCCCCTTCCACCTTGATTCACCTCTTGGCCCTGCACCCCTTGTTCCTGAACCTGTCCTCCCAAAGGTGGCTCCCCTGGAGGCTGAATGTGCACTCCTGGCCTCCTCCCTCTTCTAGCCCTCCCTTCCTCCTCAGAGGAGGTGCCTCCAGTGGAGAGTTCAGCTCCCATTCCCAGGGCAGATGACCAAAAGATTGATCAAAAAGGTAGGTTTTAAGTAGTGTGCTAAAGGAGGAAAGAGATTTACAGAGGCAGAGAAGTCTAGGGATGGAATTCCAACATTTAGGGCCCAAGCAGCTGAAGGCATAGCCAGTAATGGTGCATTGAATAAATTAGGGATGCACAAGGGGTCAGAATTGGAAGAACAGAGATCTGAGGGTTGATTATCAGGGCCTTGGGTCTCACCCTTGTTCAAAAGAATCAACTGCCTGTCTTCAGAATCTGAAGCAGAAGAACTAGCTTTTTCAATGTCAGAGGCTGATATGTTGCTTTTTCATTAAAACTGAGATCATATTCTGTTCAGATAAGTGACAATGGTATGTGGTAACCATTTCTCTTTTTTTCACTTTTTTCTGACAACAGTTGAAATTAAGAACTATGAGGAAAACGGTAAACACAAGTTTATATATTACAACAGTATGACGTTGTATTACAATGCACGGATTCAATTCCTTTCTTTCTTAGTATCACACTTCCCCTGATAGTTCTTTATCTTCTCTCTCATTTCTCTTCTGTTATCTCAGTATTCTGTGCACACAGTTCTTTGCTAGAAATTTAGCTCCCCTGGGTAGCTGGTACGTTGACCAAATTTCCAGCAAGATCAGTAGAGCTGTGTCAATAAGCTCCTTCAAAAAGAAGCTGGATAAATGCCTGGCTTCTAATAGAACTAAAATTTATTGGGATGAATGTAGACAAAGAGGAGCAAATGCTCCATGATAGACAGTGGTTTCCTGGGTTGCTGGGACTGTGGGAATGTTGTGTGGGAACCAACTAGCTTTGAATAATCTGCAAATGTAAGTAATGTAGAACTTAACTTATTACTAACAAGGAGAATTTCTGTTGAGTTTTTCCTCAGGAGATAAAATATGTTGTAAATCTATCTATAAGAATGCAAATTTAACAATATCTATTGAAGTACTAATATGGCAAATGGCTATTTCTCTTTCCACACTTTTGTATATTAGCATAAATCCACATGTGTATGATCCCAAGTCTGAGGCATATTTTTAATGATTATTTCACTTGGTATCACCAGAAGTATGTTACTGCTCATAGACAAAGTTGCACTTCTGTTTATCTTGACCTGTCTGAGCTAGAGAATTTTGTATGTGTGCTTGAGCCTGGAATGGCAACCCCTCAAATCGCAAGAGTTTTGCTGTTTGTGAGCGTAATGCCTGCTTTACCCTCCAGGAAAAGGTAACTGGAGGGGAAACAGGATGAATATTTTCTAAGCAGTCGAACAGGTTTCCTCAATGGTTAAATTGGTAAATCCACTGTGTAGAACAAAAAAATGAAGGCCGGGATTTTCTGCTCCCATTGGCGGCGGGTGTCATGGCGGGCAGGAACAGAAAATATCACGAGAAGGCCAAAAATTGTGTGTGGGGAGTTAGTGTTCTCGGTGCCAGGATGGGCAGATGGGGAGAGAGTATGTTATAGAATGTCATAAGCCACTTGGGGCCAAAATGGGAGGTGCAGTGAATGAGGAAGCGTTTTAGTTTACATTGTTGAGCTTGCAAAGACTGTCCTTGTCCCAGTGCAGGGAGAGGGAGGCCACATCAGTCAATTCACAATTGTGCCCAGAATGGTGTGCACAGGGCATTGTCGTAACATCACTCGCCTCAGTTTGTGGGGTTTTTGGCATCCTATGATGCCGCAAATGGTACACTCAGTCAGGGGAGGCATCTGCAGCCTATAGATGGGGAGAAGGTATTGTGTGGGCATCCAAAGGTGTGAGCAGGGGGTACATGTTTAACAGTCCAAGTGGCCTCAAGATGGGATGGGGTGAGGTCTACATGAGGTATAGGCACATCCACCTCAAAACGTTCAGGGGCTAACGAACGGATATCCACCACAATCATGATGGGATCAAGGAATACGGGGAGAGGATTGAGAGGTCTTGGAGGGAGGGAAACCTGAACATTAAGCTCCTCCGGGACGATGAGAGGGGTTTCCACACTCACACAGAGAGGGACCAAGCTGGTCTGGCAGTGAGGGCTCAGCACCACCATCTTCCAAGCTGTAGTGATGGTGCAGGACAATATTAAAATGAGAAGTTCTGCTGGTGGGGGCTCTGTGGGCGGATTGGAGGGAAGATGCATGCATTGGGGGGCTGATTAAAGGGACACCCAGCTGAACTGTGCATTCCCAAATGGGGAGAGAGAGACACAGCTGAGACATGTTAGGAGCCTTTCAATGACAATGCAGGGAATCAGGAAAGTGAAGCAATGATGAGCATTCACGTGAGACTAATCCAGGAAAGTGGCTCTATTTGATCGCCTTGCATTAACCTCTTGTGTGCAGCATGGAGAATTCCCACAGCGATAACAAACTCTACAGCAGTTGGGTGACTGGACAAGCTTCAGATGCGCGTTGGAATCATGGCACTGGTTGGTTCACAAAAGATAAGCCTCAGACCCCCCTCAAATAGTCTCATATCCTGATTAAACATTTTCCCTCATGTTAATTCCAAAGAGTGTGGCATTAGAGTGCAATGAATGAGGATCCCAGTGCTTAGGCTGAAAGCAGCACGTCTAAGTGCCTGACCAAAGCAATCTCATAGCAGCCAGTCATGTAAAGGGGGGAGGAGGGCAGTGGAAGGAGCACCTTGAAATATACCCTGCGCTGGCCAGGATTTCAAGAGCGAATAGTTGCCAACACTGGAACAAAGCCCTTGAACCAACGCTCACTGATGAGTCATCGCCAGAAATGGGACCTTTGGAGGCTAATTGTGGCTTATGTCCAGGGATCTGGTGACTCACATTTGCCACATTCTCCAAGAATTGGCACCATGGAGCTGGGAGGGCATCCAGTGACTTTGAAAGTAACGGCTGCACTCAACTTCTATGCAAGTGGCTCCTTTCAGGGCTCCGCTGGGGGCCTCTGTGGGATCTCTCAGGCATCCGCACACAAATACATACGAGGTGACAGATGCCCTTTTTGCCAAGGCCCACAATTATATTAACTTTGACAGAGATCAAGCAAGCCAGGACACCAGATCTTTGGGCTTTGCTGAGATTTCCGGATTCCCACAGATGCAGCATGTCATCCACTGCACTCATGTGGTTATAAAAGCTCCCTGGCAACAGGCACTCCAATACATAAACAGGAAAGGCTACCACTCGCTCAATGTACAGCTGATATGCAACCATAAGTAACTTATCATGCAGGTTTGCGCCAGATACCCAAGAAGCCATAGAGTCATAGAGGTCTACAGCACAGAAAAAGGCTCTTCGGCCCATCAAGTCTGCACCAGTCAAACAAGTACCTAACTATTCTAATCCCATTTTCTAGCACTAGGCCCATAGCAAGTGCACACCCAAATACTTCTTAAATGTTATGAGGGTTTCTGCCTCTACCACCCTTTCAGGCAGTGAGTTCCAGATTCCCACCAACCTCTGGGTGAAAAAATTCTTCCTCACATCCCCTCTAAACGTCCTGCCCCTTACCTTAAATCTATGCCCCCTGGTTATTGATCCCTCTACCAAGGGGAAAAGTTCTTTCCTGTCTACCCTATGTATGCCCCTCATAATTTTATACGTCTCAATCATGTCCCCCCCTCAATCTCCTCTGCTCCAGGGAAAATAACCCCAGTCTATCCAATCTCTCCTCATAACTAAAACTCTCCAGCCCAGGCAGCATCCTGGTAAATCTCCTCTGCACTCTCTCTAGTGCAATCACATCCTTCCTATATTGCAGATTCCAGAACTGCACACAATACTCTAGCTGTGGCTTGACTAGTGTTTTATACAGTTCCAGCATAACCTCCCCTTCTTATATTCTATGCCTCAGCTAATAAAGGCAAGTATCCCATATGCCTTCTTAACCACCTTATCTACCTGTCCCACTACCTAGAGGGACCGGTGGATATGCACACCAAGGTCCCTCTGATCCTGGGTACTTCCCAGGGTCCTACCATTCATCATGTATTCCCGTGCCTTGTTTGTCCTGCCCAAGTGCATCACCTCACACTTATCCGGATTAAATTCCATTTGCCACTGATCAGCCCATCTGACCAGCCCATCTATATCTTCCTGTACTCTAAGGCTATCCTCCTCACTATTTATCACCCCACCAATTTTCGTGTCATCCGCAAACTTACTGATCAACCCTCCTACATTCAAGTCTAAATCATTTATATATGCCACAAACAGCAAGGGACCCAACACCAATCCCTGTAGAACCCCACTGGACACAGGCACCCATGACCCATACATATTGAGTATATCGCAGATCCCGGACATCTTTGAGGAATCACACAGGATCCAGGGCTGACTCCTCTGCAACAAAGAGTACCCACAAAGGATGTGGTTGATGACGCCCATGTGGTGCCCACAGAATCTTGCGGAGTGAAGGTACAATGAAGCTCATGCTGCAACCTGAACATTGGTGGAGCACAAAAGGGGCATCTTAAAGATGCGATTCCGATGCCTGGGCAGATCGGACGGATCACTCCGGTACACTCCCCAGAAGGTCTCACAGATCATCGTGGCTGCTGTGTGCTGCACAATCTGATGCTGCAAAGGAGCATCATGGAGGAGCTGCACATCTCCTCTGATGAGGAAGACATCAAAGGGGATGAGGGCGTTGAGTTGGAGGAAGCCGAGGCTGCAGGAGAAGAAGCCATAGCGCAGGACAGACAGGGTAGGCGTTTGCGTGAGTCCTCAGAGCCACCAGATTCCATGAGGATGATGATGAGTTGCGGTGAGTACCTTCCTGGACAAGTGCCCTCTATCATGGAGCGACATGACCACCAGCGTTGCTATTCCTCTCATTTCAACCATGCAGTATGGGAGTGAAAAGTCACACATCAGGCTCATATTGCCCTGATCCTTTGAAGGATGAAGAAGCCTTGGGAGCATGTGTCCGTGCTGAGATGCGGTGCTAACTGGAGGAGGGAATCCCAGCATTAGAAGTCAGAAAGTGCTGCCTCTTGAAGTGTATCTCCAGCACCCCAGTCACAGTGGCAGCCTACAAGAGCCAGGAACTATTCCACTATCCTCAGTAGCTTGTAGCTGTATGCCTTCAATGTGACAAAGCTCCTCAAGGAGATCCATCTCCAGCAATGGGACAATGCATTCTGTGTAACGTCGATGGTGAAACTGAGAGGTGACAATTGGGTCAAGTGCATCTAATCAGAGGTGATTCAATCCTCTGTGTCACCTTCTTCTCCATCGCATTAACATCTGGCACTTTCAGTTAAAGATGCTGGCCTGCTTTTATCCTCAACTTACTATACATGTGGACTACCTGAGGATGACGATGTTCAACCACTTGTGTGCCAGACATTAAAATGCTTCCTCTTTAAGACAAACAATGTGCCCTCATGGCCGGCCCTGGCCCTTGTGAACTCCAAAATGCTCAGGCATTATGAAATTCTCAAGGTCATTGCTAATAAAGAGCAGACTTCAGTACATCCTCGCTCCTAACCCACTGCCCCCCTCAACATTGTCTAAAGCTATGATGTGCACTTCCAAAGCATGCTCAAAGGCTCTATTGACCGCCAAAGATCACCATTTGCAATTAGAATCATTCATCTTGATGAATGTTTAAGTGATAGAACGGACAGTACTGCATCCCAAAATTATGACAAGGGTCTTGTTTCTGCAATACAGAAACTTACAGGTTGAGGAAATGCTCAAGGTTTTAGGTTTGAATACCAGGCCAATAATATGGCTGAGAGGGGCAGAGCTTCAGCACCTTCAGGTGCCAAGGTGCTCTGACTTATTGGTGAGTTCAGCAGATGTACACTCGGAAAGTCAGAAAAGCGGTTGGCAGACAGGAATGCACATGAGCTCGGAGTATGAGCTCATAGCATTAAAACCCTGCCCGATGACAGACAGCACAGGGAGTTGCACAATATATGACCCTTCTCCATGCATGAACATTGCTTTCCTTCTACACTACACCCTCACTTTTTAAGAATGCAGATGAGCGAGAAGAACATCTCTGCCTCAAGGTTACACAGGCAAGAATAAACATGACATGACCCTGCAAAGCATGTGAATGAGGTTCCTTTCAGAAGCAAATTTAACATTCAGTTCGAGGCATCACTGATGTTGAGAATGATCTGGAAAAGGGTCACACACTGTGGTAATATGGAAGCACACAACATAGAAGAGGCCCATGATAGTGACACCGGCAAGAAGGGGGGAGTGGGGGTGGGGAGAGGGAGGGACCACAATCTCACACCTAATTGACAGCAATCCAGCTTATCATAAAAAAGCGTACACAAGAGGCAATGTGAAATTGGTACAATTCTATTTACATTTGTGAATATTATATACTTTCTATCTATATCCCCTTGCAGATTCCTTATGTGCTCCCACACATGCCCTCCCACATATTTTTGTATCATCAGCAAATTTGGATACATTACACTCTGCCCCCTCCTCCAAGTCATTAATATAGATAGTAAATAATTCAGGCCCTAGGACTGATCCTTGTGGCTCTCCACTAGTTATGTCTTTCCAACCTGAAAAAGACCCATTAATCCCAACTCTCTGTCTTGTGTGTTAACCAATCCTAATGCTAATACATTACCCCCAATACCGTGAGCTCCTATCTTGTGCAATAACCTTTTATGTGGCACCTTATCAAATGCCTTCTGGAAATCCAAACATACTACATCTACCAGCTCCCCTTATTAACTCTGCTTGTTATTATCCTCAAAGAATTCTAGCAAATTTGTCAAACATGGTTTCCCTTTCACAAAACCACGTTGATCCTGTTAAGTTGCATTAAGCTTTTCCAAATGTCCTATTTCTTCCTTAATAATGGACTCTAATGTTTTCCCAACGACAGTGTCGTGCCTTTTGTCTCCCACCCTTCTTGAACAGAGGCATCACATTAGTGGTTTTCCAATCCAAGAATCCAAGTGAGTTCTGGAATATTTCTACCAATGCCTCCACTATTTCTGCAGCCACTTCTTTTAAAACACTTGGATGCAAGCCATCAGGTCCTGGCAACTTGTCTGCCTTTAGTCCCACTAGTTTGTCAAATACTTTGTCCCTCGTGATAGAGACTGTTACAAGATCTTTCCTCCCATTAGCTCCTTGCTTATCTGATATCTTTGGGATGTTTATAGTGTTCTTTACCATGAAGACTGGTGCGAAATATTGATTTAAATTATCTGCCATTTCCCTGTTCCCCAATATCAATTCTCCAGTTGCATTCTCCAAGGGTTCCACGTTCACTTTAGCCACTCTCTTTTTATATACCCATAGAAGCTCTTGCTGTTTGTTTTTACATTTCTTGCCAATTTACTTTCATAATCAATTTTCTCCCTCTTTGTTAGCTTTTTAGTTATCCGCTGCTGGTTCCTAAGTAATTCCCAATCCTCTGGTCTGCCACTAGTTTTCACCGCATTGTATATCTTAGTTTTTGATTGGATACTCTCCTTGACCACCTTTGTTAACCATGGGTGGTTCATCCTTCTCATCGAGTCCTCCTTTTCGACCAGGATAAATTTTTGCTGAGTGTTATGAAATATCTGCTTAAATATCCACCAGCTTTAATGTTCCTGATCACCATCCAGTGACACTTGCTGTAATGCACGCAGGGTTATTAAGATTGGACTTAGCTATGATGCTTCCATGGCTTGATGCCTTGTTGATGCTCACTGTTTAGGTTCAAAAAAAGAATGGCCACTTGGATTAGCATTGGAGGGATGCAAATTCTCACGGAATCATATTCCTCTATGAACAAATACCATTAAGACAGGAAAAGATTGAAAACATAACAGAAAGCCTTATTCTCTGGAAAAATAATGAAAATACATAGCATTATACTTATGGGGTGCAAAAGCACCAATGGTGCTATTTAATAACTTCCAAAATGCAATAAAATTGAAAGAACATAAAATATATCCATGCTTTTGTTTAATCGCTTCATATAAAAATCTCTTAAAAGGTTTCTGAACACAATATACAATACTATACCATACATTGTGTGAGACTGAGAAAACATTAAGGAAATTGCCACCTGAAACATTGCAATGTTTAACAGACATATAAACCCATTACTCATGCAGACGTTCCAATCTGCTAAACCGTTTTCAACACAATTTGGACCAAAAGCTTAAATGTAGTTTACAAGATACTGACATCAGACTGCAATTATTTTTTTGTTTTGTAGCTTTAAGTTCTTAACAGTTATCCCAGACATTGCTTCACAGTTGCACATTAAATAGTTTTAGACTGTAATCTGTGGTGGACTAGTTTTGATAACTGAAAAAACCTTGACACAAATATCTGTAATTTCTGGGTTCCATATGTCTCTTTATCACTACTGTTCAGGTTGTACTATATTACACAATAATAAAAAAATCAATGGTAAGAAGAAGAGAACTCTCACCTGGAATTTTCTACACAGTAACACCACCTTACAGGCAATGTTAATGTATAAATTAATAATTTACAATAAACATTACAGTATGTACATGATATAAATACATGATTCTAGATAGAAATGAGCAAGCTCTAAGAATGTAATCAGCAGTGTTGTACAAAGGATGGCACACAAAATAAAAAATACAAACTGACGTAAAAGAATTTAAATACATCTAAATAAATTAAAGAGTAGGTGCATTTAAGTGAATAGCATCATAGTCCTATGTGATAACACTTAAAGATATTTAAATGCTCACTAGAGACTCCCAATATAACACTTGTTGCCATGTTACATTTTTTAAAACTGCAAGTTAGAAGCAGCCTACACCTAGACATCTTGTTTTTCTTGAACTGTAACACCATGAATAGAAACAATGAACAGTGGTGCTAGTGATTTTAAGGTATTAACAGAGGAGCAAGGTCTGACTGCGAGGTATCAGTAAGCCAATTAACGGCCTTGAATTATGTGACTATCCAGTGGAATATATTTCCCTTTGAAGAGGCATTTTAAAAATGTAGATTATTATTATGTCTAGCATTGATGGTGAGAGAAGCAAAGTGCTGCAGATGCTAGAAATCTGGATAAAACAGAAAATGCTGGAGATACTTGGCAAGTCTGGCAGCAAATCTGGAGAAAGAAGCAGGGTTAATGATTCAAGTTGATGAATTTTCATCAGAATTTTCATTCATTAGTTTCACATCCACAGGTGCTGCCAGACCTACTGAGTATTTCCAGCATTCTCTGTTTTCATTAATGGATATCAGGCTGTTTTGGCCTACCCCTGATCATACAATGTTCATTAAAATCAGTCTGTTTTAGATGTACAGACATGAAAATGTATGAAACCAAAGAGCTGAAATCTCCTCCCATTCTGTAGCTTTCATTTTGAAGAGCAGGTAGAAGAAATATTCACTATATTTCCCCCTCCCACAGGATAATTATCAGGCATTGAACTGGTTAGTTGAATCAAAATTCAAGAATAATTTGCTTCACCTTATTAAAGTCTATAGGTAGTAAGTCTTACTATTGAGTAATTTTCCAGCATGCATTCATGATTTAGAAAAACAAGAAATTACATTCTGAAGGATTTGAGAAATTTTATGCCAACTAATAAACTCTAATCAAATAGCTGATAGGTTACCATAGAAATTATAAAATTGTTTATGAAAATTTTGTCTTTACGTCAAGGAAATCCCAGCTCTCACTGATTTATCCATTTTGCAAAACTGGAGATTGTCATGGCAACATTTAAATGCCATTATAGAATGTTTCCAACAGATAATTAAGAAATAGTAGAGAGAAAAGTAATATAATGCAAATATGAATCTCATTAGCTGTGTTCAGTTCAGGTGATGTAGAATGTAGAAGCAGCATATTGTCTCTACCCTTTCTTTTTGATTTATATTTTTGTATTTATCAAGATAGGGACTTCAGTTCTCAGAAATGTAACACTATCCCATTTCAGGCACCCAGTGTTAACATTAAATATGGTATAAAACAAGAAAGCACCCTTGACCTTGCCTCAACAACAGGCCTCAGTCACTGACTCAGAAGGACATATCCAACTGCACTAATATGAAAGCTAAGTGCAATGATGGGGGAGCATGTGTTAGTTTTCATTATTATTCTATATGGATGAGTGGTCTTCCTCATTTGTGTGATCTCGAAAATCTTTTCACTTCCAAAATCAACCATTCCGGTAGCGTCTCAAAGTGAACTTGCCAATTTGGACCCAATCCTCTGGACTTGTAAGTAATTTTATGCTGTGTGACCATGGCAGAGTTGAGATCACCGCAAATTCACATCAGTTAGGACCCAGCAAAAAGAGGAGACTTTCAACCCAACAGAGTTGGATTTGAACTCAGAGGTGAAAAGCTGTGCTCAACCTTTTGGAACCACCCAATCTACCATCTACATCCTTTTAACTACAGACCGGATGGTGATTTGGGATTAACGCTTGCTATTAAATACATTTCAAAGGGATAATTTTCACATTGTGGTTAAATCATCCAATTTTCGTTATTAAGCAATGCTAATTTGCCTTTTCTCCTAGATGTAGGACTGTGGCAGTGTGTAATAAGCAAGTACTCAAAATTTCCCAAAATGTTATTTTTAAAAAAGCTAGGTATAAAACAGAACATGTTTATACGACTGAAAATTTTTTGGGATACTTTAAAATAGGCTATGAACAGTTAATCCATTTTAAACTTTAAAAGTAAAGATGCACCAAAGAATAAATTTTCAAAAGCAGTTTGCAGTTATTTGTAAGGTATTGCCATTCTATCTATGAAGGGAACCGGAAGACTTAATTCTAATTTATCTTAATCTTGAAAAGAATTATAAATGGATTTGTTCCTGTTCTGTTCTTTATATGTAGAAAAGTTTTGTTAGGACTTTAGTAAATTGTGTTCAATTAAATAAAACACTTTTGGAAGGACAAAAACATTTTTCAAAAGGCACACAGTCCTAAGACATAATTAACTGAACAAAGAACAGTTTCCTACATGAAAAGCTAGTTCATATTATTGAGACTGTCATACAGTTTCAGTGTCTTGCAGTACAAAATCTCTCAGTATTGTGTCATCAATTTGCATGCTTATCCCCAGTTAAATCTTAGACGGCTTTTGTCCAATAGTTTCAAATAAACTTGGCTTGCAATTAAGCCCACACTTCAAACCTCCTAAATGTTTAATCTACCTTTGGCCCTCCAATCTTGCCATCAATGTTAATTGATCATCTGAACCAGAGTGGTAAGCTTTCATTTGCAAAACCTTGGGTTTAAAACCAACATCCTAGGTTTTCCCCTATAGATAATTTGTGCATGTGACAATAAGTAAATGTCCACTTTTGTAGAGTATTTACGTATCTATAGGTGATGTGTCTTCAATGAGGGGATCTGCTTGTGTCTCTTCCACTTCAGTCTCCTGGCTTTCTGACTCCAGTGCGACAAATATTTTTGTTTCGCAACTCTGACAACTGCTGTCCTCCTCCCCCTGGCTTGTTTCCTCTTTCTCAGTCCCTTCTGAATCTTCGTCTTCTTCCAGTGTGAGTTCAAACTGGAATTTTTCAGTGGAATACTGCCCTTCTTTCTCTCGCTCATCAGGGGAAGGGGATGGGCTCTGAGGGATCATACTCTGATACCAATTTCTATTGTCCTCTAATGTGTCCAGTATATCCTGGGCATCAGGATGAACAAGGTCAGCCCATGTTTCCCATAAAGGGTGTGCAATGTAGTCGATGAATCCAACCTAAGCAAACAGATTGATATAAAAAATATTTACTACAGTCTCTAAACAAGTCAAAATGAAATTAATCCCATATTTTCACAAGATAAATTCTATAAACATTCCAAAAGACAGAGTCAGAGTATACATAGCAACTACAAATTATTCTTATGTTTACTGAATTTTGATATTACATTATTTGTATTTTAATCATTTTCTTAAAGTGTAACATAACACAGAGAAATGCAGTACCATGAGTATTGAAGAAAAAATGTTAGCCTATTGTTTCCGTCAGAATTCATCATCAGAATATGACAAAAGCTTCCTTTATAGGAATCACCAAGAAGGAACATGGAGAAAAGCATACAGGCAAATGAACAGATAATAAAAGATTGTTTTAAGGACAGATGGTGAAGGTAAAACAGGACCACCCCTTTTTATAAATCGATGCCACCTAAGCCACTTTCTCACTATATCACAGAAAGCAGAGAGTAGTGGTGAACAATTGCATTTCAGACTGAAGGGAAGTTTCTAACCATGTCAGGGATCGGTATTAGGACCACTGTTCTTTTTGAGATACATTAACGACTTAGACCTAGGTAGACAGGACATAATTTCAAAGTTTTCGAATTATGAAAAACTTGGAAATGTAGTTAAGTGAGGAAGATAGCAGCAAACTTCAGGAGGATACAGACAAACACTTGTGGCTGAATTTTATGCTGATCAGGTGGGCGCATGACCGACCCAAACAAGTGTGAAATTGCACGATATGATGTCGGGCAAGCGTCCCGACATCATCCCGCGCAAGCGCAATATTTTGGTCAGCAGGCACGCACAATAGTCAAAAGTGCACCTGCCAACAATTAAGCCCAGTAACGGCGCAATTGTCTGTCATTTTACATAGCCTGTCCAATCTCATGGTTGGTGGCTGGGTGAATTGGCCAGGCGGCCTTTACACTTGTCATCAAACCTTATCCATGGGTGAGATGAGGTTTCTGTTATTAAATAAAAGTAGAAATCTGTGGACAGCATTTTTATAATCCATGTGTTCAGATGCCTGATTGTGATGCTTGGAGATTTTTTTCCTGATTTTAAAAACTTTATTTCCTGGGTTTCGGGTCTTCAGCTCCCTGAAGCAGCTCTCTGCCATCAGGGAGCTTTTTGTCAGCGCTTGCCTGCGCCTGCGTTAATATCATCGCTCACCCTCCTCCTGCTCCCACTCCAGCAATACTGAGCTTTTCAGTGCGTGCTTCACACTGGCTGTTGGGCCCGGCTTGGTGGGACCACAAGCAGTCAGGGGCTGATTGCGGTTGGGCGGACTGTTTCCTGACTGCTCCCGGGCCCGCCGAGCTGAATGTGCAGGCCATCAATTTGGAAAACACATGAAATTTAATGCAGAGAAGTGTGAAGTGACATGGTTTGGAAAAAAGAAAGTGGAGAGGCAATATAAACTAAATTTTACATGAGTGAAGGAAGGATGCAAGAACATACAGACCTGGGAGTTTGCGCACACAAATTTATGAAAATGGCAAATTGTTAAAACTATTAAAAATACCTATGGGACCTTTTGCTTTATAAATAGAGACATAGAGAACAAAAGCAAGGAAGTTATGCTAACAACAAATTTGCCTACGAAGTTTTTGAACTCTTTTGCTTGACAGCTACAGCAGTTATTACCTACCTGGGATTTTTCAACTATTGCCGTGTGCTTATCACACATTGGGCTGATTTCCATGCCTCGCTCCCGTTCTTTGTCTCCCTGATGAAAGAATTCATCCATGATCCGATCTGTCCACTGCCTGTACAGCTCCAGAGACTTTGTGGGATTGCTCAAATCAGCACAGTGCACCATGTTACGAAGAACCTGGAACCAAAGTAACAGAGGACTTATTTATAATCTTCTAAAATAAAATATCACAGAACTACCTTATAATAGCACCATCAGGGGAGGCGGTAGTGTAGTAGTAATGTCGCTGGCCAGGTAATCCAGAAGCCCAGTCTAATGCTCTGGGGACATGGGTTTGAATATCACCATGGCAGCTGGGGGAATTTAAATTCAATTAATAAATCCGGAATTATAAAGCTAATCTTAGCAATAGTGAAACCATTGTTGTAAAAAACCGTCTGGTTCACTAATGCACTTTAGGGAAGGATATTAGCCGTCCTTACCTGGTCTGGCCTCCATGTGACTCCAGACACATAGCAGTGTGGTTGACTCTTAAATGCCCTCTGAAATGGCCTAGCAAGCCACTCAGTTGTGCCAAAACCACTACAAAGTCTACAAAAAGGAATGCCAAGCTGTGCACCATCCTGACTGGGAACTATATCTCACTCCATCCTTAACAGCACTGTGGGAGTACCTACACTATATGGAGTGCAGTGCTTCAAGGCGGTAGCTCAGTACCACCTTCTCAAGGGCAATTAAGGATGGACAATAAATGTTGGCTTAGCCAGTGACACCCACATCCTATGAAAGAATAGTAAAAAATAAAGACAAGCTTTCCTGGACCTCCTCTATTATAATGCTCAACAGGAGCAGTACAGCCAAAATTTCTGTTCAGCCCCAGGATTTCCTGTTCTGGACCATTCCTAGCACAGACTATCCCGTGGTAGGAGCATGAAAACAACATGATGATGCTGGCTTCTCAGGCTTCCAGTTAAGGCACAGGAAATGTCTGGCTGCTGCCTCAAATTGCTAGTCAGAAGGTCCTGATATGATCCTCAACATCCTGGTGGGAGGGGAAAGATGCAAAACAAATTATGATTCTAACCTGGATTGAAATTTCAGCCCCTCCCAGTTACCTCATGCACCCTTCAGTCAGCAGTGGGGAGAGATAAATCTATAGTGCTGTTTCTTCTAGGTGCCCCTCTCCTGGCGAGCTTTGCATCGCCGTCCATCCCCACCTTCTTGGTAAACCTCAGAAATCATGTTGCAACATTAAAAATAAGTGGAGATTTGGCAATCCGGGTCTTCCCCCTTTTCAGTCAGGTTTGTGCTTTGTGCCCAGGAAATCTAGGAAAACTAGGCAGTCTTGGTCAGGATGTTTCTCCCTGGGCTATCATTTCCACTAGTTTTCATGCCTTGCATAGTGATTCTGATACAAAAACTAAAAATAATTTAAATATAAAGCTTTTCAAAAATTAGGGACAGTTTTATTCTGTAAACTACTAAAACACATCCTATAGATATAATTTCAAGTACATGTCAATCAATTACACGTCAGTTCGGCATGCTTTGTCCTTGTACTTCTCTAACTCCATGGACAATTTTTATTATTTAAAATTTTATTTCACTTTTTTAAAAAACTTAATCAAAAGTTAACTTCTATAATTTCTTAACCTTTATTTCTCTCAGAAATTAGGTTTTAAATTTTCACTTTCCTGTTTTTCTGGCTTCACCTTCCATTTCTGAGGTGGGCCATTTAAAATAGGTAAGTTTAATTTGCTGAAAACTGATTTAGAAGTTTGCTTTCTAACTAGTTAAAAGCCCAGAATCTATAGATTGACCTGGCTGTATGCCAGAGGCGGTTATGTAATGGTTTACTGCAAATGCAACAAATCAACTCTTTTTACTGGACTGGGCGTCTTGTCCTACTGTAATGCTGCCGAATATGAGGATGTTCAAGTAAAAGTAGGACAGATGATTTATGTGGCTGTTGCCAATCAGTTTTTATAGTCCATACTATATATCCTTTACAGCACAGGCATCTGAGTGCTGTGCATGATGGTACACACCTGTATTCTATCTGTGTAATTGTCAAGTAGTAAAACACCCGAACTTGTCACTTTCTTTGTTTCCACCATTGTCTTGAGGTCTGCTAATAAGGTCATGTGTTTTGACATGTCAGTGGCCAACACCTAGAAAGGAGAAGAATATTGAAAATTTGAACAAATTAATGCAAGTTTCAAATCTTCTCAGACGAGGGGCAGGATTTTCCAGCCCTGCCCGCCACCGGGATTGTCCGGTCCCGTTGGAAGTCAATGGACTTTTGGCTGGGTCGCCACATCCTCCAGTGCAGGTCCTGCCACGGTGGGGCCTGAAAATCCCGGCCAAAGACTTTTACCAAGTCAATTTTCAACAACAAGTCCGTGGACCAGCTTGCTTACCATCTCAATAACCATCTTCCTCAGCATCTGCCGCTGTTTCTTGGTGAGATTTTGAAAAATGTCACAGGAATCTTCCTGCAGCAGTTTGAAACCTACAGCCAGATGGTGGTTTTCTAACACAGACTCGTCGTTGTACATCAGTGCTAACTCAGAATCTGAAAAAACAAGGAAACACAGTATACATGGTGAAAAGAAGCTGAAAAGCCCCTTCTGTTGTTGATTCTATGTGAATTAGGTAACATGTTTTGTTGAAAGAATCAGTGCAGGGCATTAAAGCACAGGCATGCAACATTACAGATGGAGCAACAAAAGCATAATGCTGCTCCTCCCTCTCTAGTGAATTTACAGGAGACTCTGCTCAATGGGTGGGGTTGGGGGGGTGGGGGTGTTGTCGTCGAGGAAGGGAGAACAGAAGTCAAACTTAATGAGCAGGATTTTCCAGTTGTTGGGTGGGCACAGTGGGTGGGCCCAGGAGCGGCTGGGAAACGGCCTGGCCAATTAACGGCCAGCCAGAGTGAAAAGCGTGCTGAGGAGCTCAAAGCTGCCGGGATGGAGGCGGGAGGAGGGCGAGTGCAAAGGTCTGCGCATGTGTGGGGGAGCGCGCACTGAAAGCTCCCTGAGGGAGCTGGAGAATTGTGGATTCCAAAATAAAGATTTTAAAAATGATAGAAACATGTCCCCACATGAAGGGGGACATATTAAAAATGATGTTTAAAAATTTTTTACTATTTTTCAAAAATCATTCTCATTCTGCCCACGGATGAAGTTTCCTAAAAAATGCAAAGGCCGCCTGACTGATTTGACCACCCGCCAACCATAAGGTTGGATGGGCAGCGAAAAGTAGGTAGAACTTAATTCATTAAGGGCCTTAATAGGCCTCTTAATTGTTGATGGACACACTGCTGACTCCTGCACACGCCTGCTGACCAAAATATTGCGCGAGTGCGCAATGACTTCAGGACACTCGCCCGACGTTATCGCATGCTATTTTACGCTTGATTGGGTCAGGCACGTGCCCACCCGCGGGATGTAAAATTCTGCCCAATGTTAATGCTTCCTAACAAGGAGTGTAAAGCCGCACTACCAGAACCTCCAGGCAGACCACCCGTCTCAGCCTTTAAGCTTATTTGCATTGGCCTAATGATACCTGCTAGAACTCCCCAGCTGTAAAAATGAAAGATTCACACAGGCATTGTAATCAATATGCCACCGGCATCAACGCTTATGCCCTGACCCTTGACTCCAACAAAGATATTAAGGAAAAGTTCTATTCAGACCTTGATAGAGCTCTCACTGCATCCAAAAAGAAGACAAGATGCTCCTTCTGGGAAACTTTAATGCCAGGATTGGCTGTGACTCCACTGCCTCAGCAGAACCATTGGGAAAAACGGGGTGGGAAAAGCCAATGCAAATGGTGTCCTCTTGCTGGCAAAGTGCTCAGCCTGACCTTGCTATAACAAACACCCTCTTCTGCCAGAAAGACAAATACAAAACCGCATGAAAGCATCCTAGCTCAAAGAACTGGCACCTCCTGGATTATGCTCAGATCAAAGATGTAAGTGATGTCTTTATCATTCAATTCATGCAGAAATCTGGTGCCTGCTGGACAGATCATAGACTTATTCAATTGGTAAATTGGAGGTGGAATATTTGGCTGACAAGATGTGGGTTGATATGAGTTTTGTTTTGACAATATTCAAGGACAGGCTGAGTTTCTTGTGTGCAGAATTGAAGAGATCGAGAGTGGCTTGCACCAAGACATCGCAAGGCACAAAAGTCCAAGGCAGAGAAGATCAATGTCTCGGTCCTAAAGCAGCCTAACTGAAAAGAATAATTCCAAGTGCCGTTCATGATCAACTGGAAAATCTTCACATGTTCAACTCAATTCTAGAACACTGGATCAAAAAAAAATCAGATGCACTAGACTCTTCTGCCCAGACCACTGGATTCAAGCATTGTTGTCACCAGGACTGGTTTGATTAAAACAATATTGAAATATATGGCCTCCTAGAACAAAAACAAGCACAAGCAACCTTTATTGCCTGGCAGAACAACCAAGGTCGCAAGTCAAGACGACAATATTCCAACAGCTCAATGCTGGTGCCCAAAGACAAATCCAAAAGATAAAGGACATGTGGTGGGAAGAGGAAGCCTAAGAGATCCAACAATATGCTGACCTTCATGATATCCAAAGGTTTTTGAAGCCACCAGGACCATCTGTAGAGCAAGGTCAAATGGACAAATTCCTCTTTATTCACAGGATGGTGTTTCTCTTCTTAAGGGTGACAATGCCATCCATCAATGCTGGAAAAAAACATTTTCAACAACTCCTCAACTGTGAATCCACAGTGACAGCTGATACTCTCCAGGCTGGACACCTGGTTTGTGATGCAGAGTGACGCCAACAGCGTGGGTTCAATTCCTGCACTGGCTGAGGTCATCCATGACGGCCCCACCTTCTCAACCTTGCCCTTTGACTGAAGTGTGGTTACCCCCAGGTTGAACTCACCACCAGTCGTCTCTCTCTAATGAGAGAGCAGTCTATGGTCCTCTGGGGCTATGGCAACTTTCACTTTTATTTTATTCCCCAGAACCCTGTGGCAGAATACATAGATCAACTGGAGAGCTGCAACAAGCAATCAATTGGATGGAAAACAACAGAGCCTGGTGGACTTTTGTTCATATCAAGACTCCATGCACTCATCCTATGGATTTGGGAGGAAAAGGACACTCCCCCTCCCCCACTCCAGACAACTTCAGGAATGCTACAATTGTAACTAACTTCAAGAAGGGAGATAATCATGCTGTGGAAACTATCAAGGTATTTCCCTCTTGTCCATAAGCAGGGAAACTCCTTACACACATTCTCCTAAATCGCCTACTTCCTGTGGCTGAGGAAATCCTCCCAGAGACAGAGTGTGGCTTTAGACCATCCAGAGGAACCTTTGGCATGGTCTTTGTTGCCAGACAAGAAAGATGTCAAGAACACCAGGATCTCTGCATTTGTTGACCTGGCTCAGTAAATCACAAGGTTCTGTGGACTATGTTCCAAAGATTTGGATGTCCAAGAAATTTCATCGCAATCTTTCAACTGCTTCATGACAATATAACTGCGACTGTCTTGATTGAGAGATCTGAAACAGATGCCTTCATAATCCGGAGCTGGGTCAAACAAGTCTGTGTGATAGTCCCCATACTATTTATAATCTACCTGACAGTGGCTATTTACCTAATCAAACATCAACTGCCCTCCAGTGTCAGTATTAAATACAGCCTAGATGGGAAATTCCTAAACCTGTCACCTCCAAGCCAAAGCTAAATTGACCAGTATAAACATTAATGATATACAGTTTGTGAATGACTGCAGTGTTGTGGCCCACTCTGTACCAGATTTGTAATCCACTCTCGATCTCTTCAATTCTGCACACAAGAAACTCAACCTGTCCTTGAATATTGTCAAAACAAAACTCATATCAACCCACACCTTGTTAGCTAAATATTCCACCTCCAACATATGCTGATTGAGACACTATGGAATATGTTGAGCACTTCCCATATCTTGGCAGCCACCTCTCTCAAAAGGCCATTATTGATGAGGAGATCCAACATTGGATCAGCTGTGCCAGCTCAGCCTTCTACAAACTACAGTAGTGAGTGTTTGACAACAAAGACCTCCGCAAGTCAACAAAAGCCCAAGTGTGCAAAGCAGTTGTCATCACCATATCCTGTTCTTAGGAAGACCGGGACTGTGTATCAGTGACACATAAGCGTGCTAAAGAAATTCCAACAGCAATAACTCTGCTATATCCTGCATATAAAATGGGAGCACAACTAATGTCTTTTTGAAGCCAGCTCCACAAGCTGACAGGCAAAACTCCTACAAAATCAACTTCAATGGATGGGATATTGTGTCCAGGTGGCTGAAAAGCATCTCCACCACCAAGTCCTGTTTTCTCAACTCTCAAATGGCCAACCTTCTGGGAAGAGAAAGAAAATGCTTCAAAGACACTATGAAACTCTCCTTGACGCACAGTAGCATTCATTATGAGGAGTTGAATTGCTGCCAACTATTCAAAATGTTAACAACGTGTCCATCAAGGTACATCGGGCTTTGAGTCACAACGTCTTATTGATAAGGCAGAATGGCAGCAGAAAAGGAAAGAAATGGAAGCAAATCCTGCACACTGGATCCCACTATCACATGGGACATCTTGCTCGATGTGCCCAAAGATTTCTGGGTGAGGAATCGGCCTGCTCAGTCATGCAAAGACCCATGGCAGAAACCTACGACTTTGCATAGACGGCACCTTCAAATTGAGGGAAGCTGCATGACAAATAACACCTGTGCATGGGGCGGGGGGGGGCAAAAAAACCGATCCTGCAACTTTGTAAAAAAAAAAAAGATTTTTTATATAATTCAAATGTTCATTCCTGTTCTGATAATAGCACATCTCAAGAGCTGTATAAACAAAAACTCAATTAACCTGGAGGTTCAATTCCTGGCATGAGATTGCTGACCTCACTGGCTGGTGATAGCCATGCTACAGTTGCCCTCAGGCCTCTGGACAGAGTTTTGGGGAAGCGAGGGGTCGGAGGGCAGAAGGTGTAAAAGCTGGAGCTCCCACTACTGAAAAACCACCTTGCTGAAAGGTGTTAATTTGGATGTTTGGTGAGGCAAGATCAGGCTCTCCATAGTCAGATAAGCTTGATGAAATTAACCATCAAGGCTACCACGTAAATAACATCCAACTACACGAGGTTCAGAAAGGTGGTTAGCATGTGTGCATCTATACCTTAGTATCAGTGTCATTAGGAAGTGGCAGAGGGGGGGGATGAAATTCCCCCAGGATTGAAACAACTCACCAGGGACAAAAAAATGTAATTTATTGGAAATACTGCTTGAATGATTCTTGTTTAGAACTGAATTAATGACATAATGTAAGCATAAAGATGATGAATCTTAACAGATTCCTTTACAAACTGAGCCCACTTGGATCTAATTTAGAGATTTTCATTTTGATTGCTCGCTCCACCTACACAAAATGACTCATTGCATCCACCCGGTGTTAAAACAGAGAAATTGGGATAGAAAAACAATAATACACAAACACAATAACTGCCAATTCCATGTATGTGTGACATATAAATTATCCCAATTAAAGATCTTCTTTGAGAAATCAACAATGTTCCAGGAGCTAATGTGTTTTATAATTTTTAAAACTATTTATTTTTCATATGCTTTCAATCATATAAAAAAATTAACTAATTCTACATGCAGTTATCTGAACTTACTTTTCTACTTAAAATAATATGGCATAATGGGTGACAATGCACATTGATGCAATGATGTAAAGGCTGAATGGGCAGTGTCCATGATGAGAAAGATTGCACACGGTTTGTGGTAGAAACTCAATGGTCTTTGCTCATTCCATGTCTCTTAGTTTGAGGGCAAATTTGTTCTCTTTTGTCAAGTCTAGAACTGGATGTCAAAGATTTCCCATCCATAGTGCTACAAAAATGGCATATTTCAAAGATTGGTCTACATGATGTAAACAACAATGAGACTATTAATTTCAAGTATGATAGCCAATCATATGATGCAGTAATGTAATGATGTTTAATATTTTCCACACAACTGTGCAAGGCTATGGTATGCTGAGCCATGGTTCCTGTAATTCCACACAACTGGAAAAATAAATATCTGCTTTAAAAGTAAATCTTTGTTTTCCCAAAGTTCAATATGATTTTTCAGTAATATCTCGGCAATAGTGACAAGAGAAGCCTTAAATTTGATTTCTATTCTGTGCTGAAGTGGCTGGTGTAGGTTGGGATAGCAATGTGGATGCTAAAGTTAGCTTTCTTACTCCAGGGTTAAGATGAGGGAAATCAAATAGCCACTCATTATTCATAATCAAGACTCACATTGCATAATGTCAATAGGACTAAGTAATAGAGAATTTCTTGTCTTTGTTAAACTGAAGTCTAGTGGGGATTTACACTTTCTGGATAAGGAGTGAGTGAGGGAAATTTAAGAAATTTCCTCCTGGCCAAAAGCCCAAAATTCCTCCCATGGAACAGATTACAGATGAGAGTTATCACACAATAGGTATGAGTTCTACCTGTTGATACATGGGTGATTTATTTTATGCAAAGCATCCTGACAAACATTCACCCAATGTGGTAAACACACAATATATAAATGATAAATAGAACAAAAAAGGATCATTTTCCATGCTATAATTCTCCTCTCCTTTAGATGCTGATCTACACTGCATTCTGGGTGCACTGTGCAGCACTCTCTCAGTACTGCACTGGAGTGTCAGCCTTGATTTTTGTGCTCAAGCACTGACGTGGGATTTGAACTCAGAAACTTGTGACTCAGAGGTGAGAGTGCTATCAACTGAGTTGTTGCTGACAAATGTTAGAAAATGCAGTAAAATAAAAACAAAATAAACAATAGGATGGTTGAATTTTTTAATGAAATTAGTGCTCATCCATTTGGTTACTTACTGGTGTTAATTAAAAATTGATTGGAGACACCAGGATGATCCACATCATGGATTGCAGCTGCAAAAATTGCAGCAAGAATCTCAAGATCTGTGAACACTGCCTAGAAAAGAGAAACATTAAATAAATGTGAATGAGCTATGAAAGACAGAAATAATCACACATCAATTAATAAAAATTCTTAATGTGTTTCACATCAAACACCACTTTGCAAGGATTAAAAACCAGAGGGATAGTCTTCCTTGGAAAATGCTCGTATCCACTTCTGCATAGTCTGCTCAGAGTGGCGGAGGCCAGGTTACTGCCTAGTCCAGGAAGACCAGAGAAGAAAACTCATGGAGTAAAAGAAAATATGATGATACCCTCAAATTTAAAAAACTTATAAGCAGACCTTAACAAATCCTAGTGACATGATTGATATTACCTCTATAACATTATGTGTTGATTTCATATTAATTGGTCTCTGGAATGCCACTAAATAGGTATCAAAAACAGTTTCCATTTATGCTAAAAGATTTTAGCATAGAAAGTTGTTACAAGGCACTTATTGTAATTGTGTAACCTGATAGAACTGGTGGGATGAGGGGGGTGGGGGGTGGGGGGTGGGGTGGGCGGTGGTGACCAAAAGTTTAGTCCAAAAAGTGAGCATTAATATTAAAGGTCAAGTGAGAATTGGCAAGCTGGAGGGGTTTATTGGGGGAATGTTAAAGCTTATGGCCTAGCTGCCAGTGAATGTGCACAGTGAATGCAGGATAAACAAGAGGCTAGATTTGAGGAACACAGAATTCTTGGAGGATTGTAGGGCTACAGAAAGTTACAAAGGAGGGGAGACCATGAGAGATTTAGGCACAATGATAAGAGATGTAAATTTAAGGTGTTGGGGGGTGGGGGGGGGGGTCGGGGTGCAGTCAAAGAGCCAATACAGATCAGTGAGCACAAGTGATGCGTAAGTAGGACTTGGCATGGAATTGGGTATGGGCAGCAGAGTTTTGGATGAGCTGAAATTTATGGAGGATGGAGAGTGAGATGCCACCCAAGAGAGCATTAGAATAGATTAATTTGGAGGAGAAAATACATAGATGCAAGCTGATGGTCTGAGGCAGGGGGTGGAGACCAGCATTATTACAGGTTTGGAAGTAGGTTTTTTTTGTGGTTTTGGAGAATATGGGGAGTTAGAAGCTCAGGGTAAAATAAGATGCCCAGCTTATGAATAGTCTGGTTCAACCTGAGACAGCAGCCAGGAAATGAGGTGGAATTGGTGGTGAGGGACTGGAGTTTGTGGTGGGAGCTGAAGTTGATGACTGTACACCGGACATTGGACGAACAGTCTGGCAACACAAAGGTAGTGGAGGAATCGAGAGAGCTGATGGCAATTTAGAGCTGGGTATCACTAATATGCAAGTAGAATGTGATAAATCTTTGAATGATGTTGCCAAGGAGTGGCATGTAGATGAGGTAGGGGAGGGGCCAGGGATACATCCCTGAGGAACTGCAGAGATAACAGTGCAAGATGAGGAATTCTCAGCGAGAAACTTGGGAGTCAGGTGTGTAGGGGTGGCAAAGAATGATTATTTTAAAGGTGACGCAAGATAGGTGGAACAAAGGAGGAGAAGGTATCAGAAGATTGGTAGAAACAATCCAAAGTGTGATTTAGTACTACATCACCACTGCAGCAGTTTGGATGGGACAAGTGTTAACAAGTATAACCAGGTGGGGAGGATTCAGTAAGGGAACAAATGTGGCTCAGGTTTCAGCCAAATCCAGGATGTCAATTCATTCATCCATTGTTAATGACCTTGTTCAAGAGTAAACAAACATCCAGGAAGATAATGTGGGAGGGCGGTGAAAGTTGACAGAGTCAGAGATGGTAACGGATTGGGTGAGCAGCATGAGAAGCAGATTGGTGAGGTTAATACCCCCAAGTGAATGCATTGCCTAAGAAGGTTAGCGAGAGAGGAGGACAGGGCAGTTGCGTTTGGTGCTCATAGCAAGCATTTGATGGATCTTAAGCAGATTACTGAGGCAAATGCAGAGGGTACATATGAGTTTATTCAACTTTGATGCAAGTGAGGGATAGTGGCAGGAGAAAAGGGAGTCAGAAAAATAGAGATGAATTGGTGGGGTTGGAGGAGGTGCGGTCGCAAAGGAAATAGAAGTAATGGGTTCAGGTCTGCGGTGGCAAACTATATGTACATGAATTTGGACACAGCAGGAATTCAGGTTACATAAGCAGACTAGGGGAAAATATCCTGGTCATAATCAGAGGTCAGGAAGCAGACAATACGAAAGAGACCAACATTTGAAATCTGAGGTCCTATGATGAGATGGAGTTGACTTGTAGACAGAGTGGGAGTCAGTATAGAGCATCCAGTGTCTGGATTCAGAGACAGCTGTGCAGAGGAGATGGATCCATAAGCCATTCAAGCGGTAGAGTATCAGTAGTTGTGCAACTAGAGAATATCCAGTGGAATCAGATGGCCAAGGAAGAACAGTGTGCCATCCTTGAACCTGCAGAGATTGATCAAGGGGTCCAGTAGAGGTCCATAGAGACCTCAGGAATTAGATATGCACACTGAAAAATCAGGCATACCAATGCGAATTAAACCCATGGACCAAGAAGAATGAAGTGCAGGGAGCCAGGAGTGGGTGACCGATAATTCCACAGGATCAGTGTAGAAAAGGGAGGTGAAGAGGGCATTGGGAGAAGCAGCAGGAACATTAGGACCCAGTCCAAAATAGTAAAGAGATGTTCTTAAGGTCAAAGAGTTAGTGGAGAACAATTAAACAAAGATCATTCAGCAGCATGGGTGTAGAATTCAGAACTGATTAAGAGCCAATAGGAATGAATTAATTCTAGCTCATTGTAAAATTAAAATTCCCAATAAAGGAGTGGGATTCTGATCCTATAGGAGAGGGCCAGGTACTTGAATAGAATATAGGTTAATATTTCAAATCAAATTCTTCGTTAGAATAGTTCTGGTGAAGAATCCCAAATGAAATGGTAAGCTACTCTTTTCCAGATGCCGTAAATCTCCAGTATTTTCTACTTTTATTTCAGGTTTCTAAAATACATAGAATTTTTTTCTGATATGTCATTTTTAGTGGTATGGTTGTTATTGAAAGATTCTTTAAAATATAATAAATTTTTAAAAACTATGGCAACTTTCATTTGAAAGTCTTTAAGGACATCTATTTAATCTGCCCACAGGCACACACAAACATTAGTCCCATCCAGCTTTGCTTTCTAAGTCATGAGAGTTCATGTGTAATGTTTGACATTTCCTCATCTTGGATAAACAATCCTGAGTCCCAGGATGATACTGATGACTATCTCTACTCTGTCCTTATTCGCTGAAAGAAATTATTCCACTGAACTGGAAATTATGTTGAAATGCATCGCCCAAGGGTTTTCCTTAATAGCTGGGGGAAGCTGCAACACAACGTGTTACTGTGTGACACAGTCCTGGAAGATGTCAGGTCCTACCCCTGCTCTGTGTTGAATTAAGGTGATCTCTGCTAGATCGAAAGTGGGAGGACCATATTTTGCTTCAATGTTCCTGAGCTTTGGAGGTGGTGTGTGGGAGGGGGAAGGGGAGAAGTTAATCAGGGACTGTATTCTGATTTCTATCTAATGATTCCTATTGTAAAGATCGTAAAGAATGGGAATAGGCAGGGTCAAGTTTAGTTGTGATGTTGCACACAGCTGAATGGCCTGTCAACACTCACTGTCCAGGCATAAACACAAAGACTAGTGACTTAGCTGACATACCATCACTTTGGGAATTGAACATCTAGCATGAACCATTAGCTCAGAAAAGGAGTGGAGAAAAGAAAAATATAATTCCGTACAAAAGTAAAATACTGCAGATACTGGAAACCTGAAATAAAAACAGAAAATGCTGAGCAGGTCAGGCAACATCTGTGGAGAGAAATAGAGTTAAAATTATAGGTCAATGGTCCTTCATCAGAATGATAAATCCATCATTGGATCAGGAAAATACAATTTCAACAGTTGTGCATAATATTCCTGTGACAATAATATGGGCTGGGCTGTCACCCCTCTGAGTTTTCATTTGATGAGGTCAAAATCAATTAAAGCAAACATACATTCTTTCAACTCAAAAAGTCACATTCTTCATATGGAAAATCACTATTAGGTTACTCAATTGAGGAAAACCTAATTTTAAAAAAGCACATCGTAGGACATCAGCAAGGTTTAAATAGTAAAAACAAGTTGCATTTATAAAGCACTTTCAGAGCCTTTGTCCCAATTTCACAGCTAATTAATTCCTTTTGAAATGTATTCACTGTTGTTCTGAATGCAAACAGAGTAGCCACTTTGCCCCAGCAGGAACCCACAAACAGCAATGTCAAGAATAGTTAGTTGGTTAACCAGGTTTTGGTTCAGGAATGAATGTTGATCAAAATGTTTGAAGAACTCCCTGCTCTTTTTCAAAGTGTCACTGGATCAGTTAAGTCCACCTGAACATCAAAAAATCACATAACTAACAATGTATTCCATCATTACAGCACTAATGTTGTCAGACTAGATTATGTGAGGCTTTTAAGCATACAGATTTTACTCAGAGGTAAGTGCCACGAGAGGTTCTGGGAAAGAGATAGAAGAGGAGAAGGTGCAATAGTTAAAAGCAAAAAACTGCGGATGCTGGAAACCCAAAACAAAAACAAAAATATCTGGAAAAATTCAGCAGTCCAACAGCATATGCGGAGAGGAACACAGCCCAATAGTTCTTGATTTCAACATTTTGAGAACTTGGGAAAGTAAAAGGGCATTTGAACACAGAATGGTTCAGTCCTGATTCTCAACATCACAGTTCAAAGATACTTCATTGGCTGTGAAGCACTTTGGGATGTCAGCAAGTTATGACAGGCTCTATATAAATGAAAATTATTCCTTTCTTGGTCTTTAAGGTGTACTTACGTCTAATGCCGGAGTAGAAAGAAGAATGTGTGTTGATTGCGCAACATCAGCAGCATGTAAGCTGTTATGGTAGGCCACATCCCCATGGTAATGGTCTTCCAGTGTCATGATGTACGTTACAAATGTGTCAACAGGGATCCTAAATGTCTTCAGCAAATCCCGCTCCTGTTGAAAGTTATTTACAAAATGCAAATTTTACTTTTTTGTGTAGAAAGCATTTGTACACCAAGTTAGAATGAATTAGAAGATAATTCATATTGTGCTACAGTTCATTGAAATTTTTCTTCTGCAGAAAAAGGTCTGTCTTATATTTATTAACCTATACAATGAAATGTCATATCCTAAAGTTCGTGACAATTAGGCCAGAAATAATTAGTATCCTCTTCCCACTTGACCTCACTAACCTGGAAGATAGTGTACATAATACAGGTGAGTGGTCGATTGTTTGAAAACTCTGCCACTTTAAATATGTTAAGGCCCCACTTATTCAGGTCATCCAACTCCTGCAAAGACAAGGTGAAATACAGCCATTACTAAAGAATGCCCAAAATATTCATTAAACTTCATATTGAAATATTACATTTCAACACAAAATTCCCCTGTTGTTATCCAATGCATTTGACTGTAACAATTACTTTTATAATGGAAGTGTTATTTTAGGTGATTTGCTACTGAGATTAGTCATGCTATTTACGTACGAGTGCAGATTGTGAATGTTGATATGTTGAGCATGGGGTGGGGATGAGATGAGCCAAATCCTTTATTGACACAATGTTTGCACTTTGCGTAAGGTATGTTGCATAAGGATCATGAGTGGGAACCCTGATTTCTCCTTCTTTCGGCCAGGTGCTGAGACCAACTGTTGCACTCTCATTGCTAATCTAACTAGGGTCAGCTAAATGGACCAGGAACTGAAATGTGGAACCTTCCCTGTACTTATGGTTTTATCTGTGCTTCCCTATTAAATTGTTCAGAATACACTGCCATCACCCCACCACCCAGCCCCATTTTACATCCTCGTGAGAAATTATCTCTGATTTACTGACTTTCCTCTAAAAATCGACATTACAGCAATCCCAAAACCACAGCCATGTCCATTCTCATTCTGGTTTTCTCAGAGATTAAAAAAAACAAATTAAGTGCCAAAAAGCAGGCTATGTGGGGTCCTTATTCTACAGTTCTTAGGTCATTAATATCTGTTGGCCTTCCTCACTTATCTTTGTGTTCGGTTTGAGCATCAAGAGATGAAGAGTTGAAAGGGATCTCTAAACCACACTAAGTGCAAACATCTTAACTGGGATCAGCATAGTTAAAAAAACATTCAGAATGACTGATACCACAAAACTGACAGTGGGGCATTTTTACTTTCTTTTCTGAAATCAATTTGTTGATTATTTGTTCACACCTTCCAAACCCATGACTTCTACCATCTAGAAGGACAAGGGCAGCAGATGCATGGGAATACCACCACCTGCAAGCTCCTCTCCAAGTCACATAACTATCCTGACTTGGAAATATATCGCAGTTCCTCTGCTGTCGCTCAGCCAAAATCCTGGAATTCTCTTGTTAATGGCACTGTGGGTGTCCCTACAACACAGACTGCAGCGGTTCAAGAAGGCAGCTCACCACCACCTTCTCACGGGCAATTAGGGATGGGCAATAAATGCTGGCCTAGCCAGAGATGCCCACATCCCATGAATGAACATTAAAAAAAATACATTGTTGTACATTACTAGCATCAATAACAGCCATCCTGATGCTTTCATTGTGAGACTTTGGAAAATAGCCCATTTTCTCTTTGTCAGTTGTTATTAAAAGCATTAACCACTGTGAAATTGAGCTTTGCAGACTTGTAAATCTCCAAGTTTGATTCAATTCATTGCTAACTCATCTAATCTGAAATAATGTGTTGCTAGGATGTTACAGTTAGTTTCAACCTTGGAATAAAAGGAGAACATTTCAGGCAGGATTCCCACTCCTGACTGTTACCTAGTGACAGCTGCTGTTTGGTCAGGGCAGCTGCAATGCACCACCACAATCAAATAGTTTGCTGATACCCACTGTCTAAACTTACATGTGAAGATTGTTCACTTGGGCAGAGTTCTAAGGGAACACCAACTACCCATGCATGAGTCAGAGAAGGGGAGAAACACAATGATAAAAGAAGGCTTGTTTATAAACATTATGCAGAAAATGGCTTAGATAATGGGATCGAGAGCCTCAAATCCAAATTTGCAGATAATGCTAATAGAGATAGCATTTTAATGACAGTGTAGATAAAAGCACAGGATTATAAAGAGATATTGATATATTAAAAAAATGGGCTAAACTGTGGCAAATGAATTTCAAATTAGGCAAGTCTGGGGCCATCCACTTTGAAGTGCTTGCTAAATGGTGGAAAACTACAAGGACTAGAGATTCAAAAGGACACTTAGGGGTTCATGCATATAGATCATTAAAATGTCCAGAACAGGTACAAAAATAATCAAAAAGGCTAATAGAATGCTGGCCTTCGTATCTCAAGGATTAAAATAGAGGGTTCAAAGTCATGCTACAGTTATACAAAGCCCTGGTGAGACCAGATCTGGAGCACTGGAGCTCTGAAGAAGGGTCATACGGACTTGAAACATTAACTTTGTTTTTCTCTCCCCACAGATGCCGTCAGACCTGCTAAGTTTTTCCAGCATTTTCTGTTTTTGTTCTGGAGTACTGTGATTAGTTTTGGGTGCCACATCTTAGAAAGGATATATTGTTCTTGGAGGGAGTACAGTGTTGATTTACTGGAATGATACCTATACTTCAAGGGTTAAATTGCAAGACAAGGTTATACAAAATAGGGTTATATTCCCTGGAATTTAAAAGTTTAAAGGGTGATTTAATCAAAGTTTTCAAGAAATTAAGGGAAATTGATAGGGTAAATGGAGAGAACTATTTCTGCTGGTTGAGGAATCTAGTGCTAGGGGTATAGCCTAAATATTACAGTGATGGTTTTTAGGAGTGTTGTTAGGAAAGGGCACAGAAGCTTAGAACTCTCCTGTAAATGGAAGTTGATGCTAAGTCAATTGCCAATTTTAAAACTAAGTTTGATGGTTTTCTATTAACCAAAGGCATTATACAATATGGAGTTGGGTCACAGATCAGCCATTATCTCAATGAATGGTGGAAAAGGCTCCAGGGACTAAATGTCCTGGTCCTATGCTGTAAAATTACAAATGGAAGTTTGCTTTGTACCTTGGAAAGAAACTCCTCCAAGTCAGTTTTGACAGCAAATCGGGGGATGCTGGAGTGTGAGAGGCTGGAACTGTGCATCAGTTTTTTTACTCCACTGATTTGTGTCATGAGTTGCTGCTTTTTCTTTTTGTCTCTGTCCTTCTGTGTCGGGGAGGGCATCTCCACATCATTCTGCTTGTCTATCAGGAGAGAATAGAGAATTAAATTAGGAACTCAAAACATAAAAGACACCTGCAACTTTTCTTTCAGAAGACAAATCATGTAAGAGTTGAAGAGTATAAGTGGAGATAAGATTTTCAAGCTGCAATGAAAGCAAAAATATGAGTGGATCCATAATCAGCACAGATATTCTGGATGCAACTTTGTCTGGGTGGCAAAACAGATGATAACAGATTTATTGCCCAGTCTACATGACACCTAGTTTTCCTGCAAACTGATCCTGTCAAAATTCAATTTGACCTTCATTAACACCATGGGAATCATCATGAAGCATGTTGTTCATCCTATCTAAAATCAACAACACAAAAACAAAATATTTGGCCATTATCACAATGCTGTTTGTGGGGCTTTGGTGTGCATAATTGGCTGCTGTGTTTTCTATAGCATAGCGGTGACTACAATTCAAAAACACTTTGTTAAGCCCTTGGCCTTTCCTGAGGTCATGAAAGGCACTATATAAATGCAAGCCTCTCTTTTTCTTCTAAAATCAATTTTTTGGGTGACACAGTCCCGATGACCTTTTTAAAAAAGATTTTAGTTATTTTACAATGTTCTCTGCTAAAGGTGGTACCGCCCATTTATGTTAGTTTCCATGGGAACCAGCTGCTCACTGGTGCTTTGCCAAAATAGTCAATCTTTACTCTCAGCAAGTTTTGGGGGCATCACAGTCCAATCCACTATTTGCACCTGGTTACCTTGTGATCTCAGGAAGGGCAATATTAGGATATTAACTTTGACTACGAAACAAAAATCAGCAAAGATTCCCCTCCTGCTAATCATCTAGTGGCCCCCGGTTCAAAAATATATCGTGTGTGAGCATTAGGTGAGGGCAGGATGCAGCAAGGCTATGATGCTACTATAGCCCATCAAGTAAGGTGCTGGAGCATAACCAGCACCAATAGAACTACATTCTTGCCTGCCAAGCATCTTCAGCTGATGAAAAGGGAAAAAAATAGGGGTAACATCACAAAATGAATATCAGTTTTTTTTTACTAACCAACTGATCTTCAATGATTTACCAATATTCAAAAAAATTTAAAGAAAAATCAACAGTTTCTTTGGAAGGGTCTGATTAGAACAATCATCTTATCTTTTCCTTCTCTACTGCACAATAATTGATGTCGACGAGGCAAATACTAATAATGTGATATTGTAACTTCATTAAATATCAATGTCTTTTCAGGAATTTCTACCTCAATTTACTCTCAGCTGAAAATCTTGAGATGTACCTTAACCAAAAAATCAAAAAGAAATGACTATTTCCTAAGACAAGGCAGTAAAGAGATGGGCTGCTATAGCTACTAATATCCATTAGCATTCTGAATGGCACCCTGTGGACTAGGCAATGCATCAGGCATATTAATTAAATTGGGTTCTGATGGCTTTTTAACAGTATTCTTGAGGAGAGTCATTTAATTCATTATAGTTACATATTTAATTCCATAATCTTATTTTAATACAGAATATATCTACCGAGTCTGTATAAACCTTACATTCGGCACCAGAGCCTATCAGTTTCAGACACATATTGGATTGGTGACATTCAACTGCTGTTTTTCATCTACTACTTAAGATGACAGATCATTATATTCTTTGGACTACATGGTGTTTAATCAACCAGAATGATTTATACACCAGAATTCATAGGCTCTACCCACCATCCTGCTCAACTTAATTAAAATCCCTTGCAATAGAAAGCAATTAAGCTGAATCAGGTTGCATCTAAGCAGCAAATCATAAAGAAACATCACGTCAAGCTGACATTAATGGATTTTTTTTCTCCTGATTTCTCCTATCAGTGGATTACATGGAGGAGTGCCCTATTCAGGAACTGCCGTGTCAAATTGGGTGCTGATGATGGTAAGCAGCAGCAGGAAAGGTTAATAGCATTGTCTCAGCAGTACTCCATCATCTTTCAAATAAGAGCACTTACAGATCTACAGCTGGATTGACTAATTATGGCAGTGGCAAGCTTGACCTATAACAATCAGCTATAACTCAGTAAGCAGACAATGAACAATGAAATTGGGAGGGAAGTCCCCGGGCATATTCCAATAGGAAATCACACATGCAGGTGAAGTGGGCAACAAATTGAGGCAAAGAAAGAAATTCCTATTCACAACATATATTAACTGATAACCTGCCAAACTATAACTGGGTGATTTTAACCTGGCGATCAGTGGATGGGAGTTCAAAAAATCAATTTCAAAAACACAGTAAGTTTCTACAAAAGGAAGATGTGGAAAAGCTCAGATGCTAGGGTTTCTCAGATGAAACAAGAATCATTGAATCCTGTTTTCCATGGAAACAAGGCAATGGAGATATGGGTAGAACATCTGTGTGTGTGTGGTAGGCCATCTGTCACTCCTTTGAGGGGTGCATTTAGTGTAAAACATACACAAGATGAGCTGTCATGCATTAGCTTTGCTGGTATGGCATCAAGTCATGGGTTTGTTCTTCCCCATTGCAAGAGGGCACCTACTGTGAATCTAATGCATGTACCCATTGTTGCTCCTTTGTACAAGACAGGTTTGGCCTTAGTAGGCATTAAATAATTAGTACAAGAGTCCACTGTGAAAATATAGATAATTTAAAAAAAACACTTCAGTCTTGAAACTGTGGATCTTTAGGGGAAGAATACTTATGCAGAGGTAATTCTTCAACTTTTTAGTACTAGGTTCAAACCAAATAACATAAACGTGAACAATGTAATTCATGCGCTCTGCAAGCAAGACTAAAAGGGCTAAGGGGCATACACAATATAACATCTCATGGTCTCTGCTAAGTTAGCTGATCCCAGCAGAGACAGGCAAAAAATGAGGCAGTAAGTTAAACATTAATACAACAGTAAAATACTTCAGATGCTGAAAGAAAACAGAGAGTGTTAGAAATACTCAACTGGTTGTAGACTAAAGGGCTAACTCTAATGATAGCTACTGAGCATGTGTGAAAGAAACTACATCACAGTGATGGCACTTATTGAGCAGAGATGAGTGTGAAGCATCTCAGAGGGTGGCTGCAGCTATGTCTTGGTCTTGTTTAACGTTTGTAAGTAGTTAGCATGTAAATAAATGTTTTTGAACAAAAGACAATTGCCTCCAGCAAGATCTCTTCTAGAGTAAGAAGCCAATGAATCCCGAGATAAACCCACAATAACAGACTAGTCTGGTAGTATCTGTAGAGAAAGAAGCTAAGTTAACAATGGGAGCAGTATGATGTTATGAAAGTATAATAATTTTCATAATATTTTTCTGGTTTATTGTGAAGTAGGTTTATGGGGGTAAGTATGGTTGGGCCTGTCTGTCTGTGATTTAATTACATTTGAAGTCAAATAGGCTGCAAGTTTAAGTCATCAAAAGAAGCTAGGTGCTTGACGTGCTAATCAGTAAACATGGATGCTGGCATAACATGCAAGTTGTGAAGGAAATTTGCATTGTTAGATAAATTAAAGGATACTTGGATTTCAATGTTTACAACTAGCCAGATAAGCAAGGCTAAGGAATGTGTTTATTTTTCTCAAATGTTACTGACAATATATAGTGACAACATGAAAGTTTTTATATTATGAGGGAGATACAGTTTCAAAGACATACGGAACAATAGAATTTACATATTAAAAAGAGGGAAACATATGTAAAGGAGAATGAAAGGTTATGTGTCAGAAGGCCATGCAAGATCTAGCAGGAGTGTGTGAAAGGCCTTAATGAAACCTCCAGCATTTGTGCATAAGTCCGCTGTCTAATGGAACTGAAGCTGGAAAAAAGCCATTTGGAATTCCATTGTCCATGGTATTGTGTTAACTTGCTGAGTATGTTTTAAATCTAAAATCTATTTTGGACTGTTGCCTTAAAAGGGAGTGTAACTGGGAATCAGGTTAATTAGGAATTTTAGGAGTTATTATAATAGTAATTATAGTCTTATGCATGCACTTGAAATCTTTTATATTTGTTAACAATTATTTTAATCTAATTTTTAAAATCTCTAAAGTTCTTGGTGGACTTATTACTTCTGAATTCAGTGCACACATCTCATAATAAATACAAATTGCAAAACCATTGTGATAGCGTGGCCAAGCTTCCCTTGTGGATTTGGTCCACCAGGCACACATCATCTGCAAAGGTCATAACAATGATCACGCCTTCATTGTATAAGGCCCTCCCACTGAGGGTTTGGTAACAGTGATAAACCCATCAGGCTGTATGTTTGACATGAAATGAGTATTATAAACATAAGATGGAATTGTAAGCATAGTAAGGCAGCACCTCAGAGTGCCACATAATTTACTGATAGAAAGTGATCTGTTTTGCACTTCATGTAATGTCAACTTTGAACTATAATGAAATGTACTTTTATAAATTTTATGAAAGTATAATTTTGGAAAAAATTATGATCCTACCTTTGCCCCATGTATAAGCACATACATTTTACAACAAGTATCACTAGGTAGTACTTAGAAATAGCAACTCTGGAGACAATTAGAACCAATTAATTGATGCTATGCTGGCCAGTAAATGCATCAAAAAGGAAGCCTCTGGGTGCACTTTGAGAGGGATTTAACAAATGCAGGATGATTAAAGGAAGAAATAAACTTGAATTACACCGGGATTTTATGGAAATTGAACTATTTCCCCACTAGTCTGTCAAGTAAATCACTTCACAAAGATAAATCATGTGCAGTAGCAAAACACATGCAGAAATCCATTAGTGTGGGGTTGTAAATACCATTGATGCCAATCAACTATTCTATAACTTAGTATAGTATATGCTTGGATAACTAAGTGAGGCCTTGCTGCTTCACTTTATATGTTAAACACGATAACTTTAAACATCTGCATGTGCTGCAAAGGTGCACCATATGAAGCACCGTTTTAAGCTATCACATCACCAACAGATTTGATTTGCTGCATGTCCATCATCTTACACAGATGGAAGGATGCGGACAACAATTAAACATTTGTAGATTTGTATTTGCATAATAACCAAAATTTTCAGGGTTCTTTAGCGATGGGCTGGGAGGCAGGAGGGCTGGCAAAATGGCAGGAGTAGGTGTTAGGGTGGGGGAATGTACCCGATGTTTTCCCACTGCCATGCTACATTCCCAGTGGCCTGAAATTTGGCGGATTGGCTGCCTGCCAGTGCACCTGAATCCACAGGCATTTTGCCTGCATTGGGAAGATCTGCTGCTGGGTTGGGGAAACCGCCTATTCTAACCTGGTAGCCCCCCAGTGGGCTCTGGGGTGGTATGTCCCTCCACAGGAGCACAGCTCCTGCTAAGTCTCTGCTGCTAGCACAGGTTCCCTGCATCTGTCTCCCCCATCCATCCCTCACCCGCCCACTGAGCCCTGATTGCCTGGCCCTGGCTTCCCACAATAGCGTTTATTCCTCTTCAAGGGCACCACACCATTGAGGCACCCTCTTCCTGGAGCTACAGCCTCAGTACTGGACACTAGCAGTGACACAGCTGAGGCTGTTAAGCTGCTAGCTCTCCTATTGCACCAGTAGCCCTTGGCGACAGGAGGCTGTCCTTAATTGAAGGCAGCTCTGGCAGCAGCCACCTGGCCGCTGCCAGCAAAGGCCACCTGGCTCCTGCCAGCTGCCAAAGCAGGGTTGCCTCCCGCTTTCGGCCTGGCGGCAGCACCTCTGCCCTCTCCACAAAATTCAGCTCAATATTTTATAAGCTTTGCTTATGTTAGAATACAAAATTGAAGTAAAAGTAAAAGTAAAAAATAAAAATCTTAAAGGAGCTTACTCTCAATGGTTTACTGTGGCACTGAATCACAATGATCAGAAGAGCCCCAGGTTTGAACCCTAGCCTGCAATGAGCTGATCATAGTTAGGATGGCAGCGGTGAATATTATTCAATGCAATATGCAGGATGTGGAAAGTTTTGGGTGATTTCTGAGAGATGGGGTAAGGTGATACATGAATAAAAGTTGCTTTCATTCTTTAGGGTAGTAAGCTATAAATCAGACTCAGTGCTGCTACGCAGTGAAAGGAAACATTCAGCCTATGTTCCTGCTCTTGATCTCTACCCATGACTTCCCACTTCACTTAACTTGAAGGGATAATTGTGGGTGTCAGGTGAAAATAGGACTAGGCTGAGATCTGATGCCTGTTAAATTGATCACTTACCATCCAGGCTTGCACAAGAAGAATGGGCACTAGGGAAAATACTAGAAAGCTACCCAGGAAAAACACAGCACCAGGTGCCACCAATCCACCTGCTTCGGCATTCGCCCCTGGCAGCAACCAAACTACCTCCAGAGGTAGCAGACCTGACTCAATCACTCCCCCGTTCCCTAAAGCGAAAATTGTGCATGCTGGGGTCGTTTCCATGGAGACGGGTCTGCTAGGTTGGGAAACTTCCTGACTTGAATTTCCCTCCTCAGTGGTGAAAATCCGACCGATGCCTTTTACACAACAGCTTTTGGCAGAATACTACAACGCTGGTTCACTTTAATTATATATTACATATTATACATGGCATATTATTAACAGCAAGGAAGAGCAGGATTAAATTAAGTTAAAAAAAATGTGAAAAGTCTCTATTCTGTTCTTTCTCCTGGCTGTCGTTACAATGGAATTATTTTATTATTTTTATTTGTCGCGTGGTCTGGAGCTGAAGATGCTTTTGTGTACTTCAGAACTGAACATAAATTTTTGCACATCATTAAAAGTATCAGTAACTTTGTTGATGTAGCAGGTAGTGACTGGTCTCCCACACTTCTACCCTTTGTAAACTTGAGGACATCCTAAACACTTCTCTCTCTCTCTCTCCACCCCCCCACACACACCTTAAACCAGCTTATATTTCAACTCTTTCTTGGACTTGAACTCAAGTTCTGTCGAAGGGTCATGAGGACTCGAAACGTCAACTCTTTTCTTCTCCGCCGATGCTGCCAGACCTGCTGAGTTTTTCCAGGTAATTCTGTTTTTGTTTTTGTTTTGGATTTCCAGCATCCGCAGTTTTTTTGTTTTTATCCTAAACTCTGTTGCCTGTGTCTTAATGTGGCTAGTTGTTACATAAATACAGGTACCTTTTACATTCTATTCAACTTTGCTGCTGTCCTGTAAAATGACTTTGGTAGGACACAGAACAACAAGAGTGGGTAAATTTGAGACAGAATCATAGAAAAATAAGAAAACAATTTGAAACCCAATGTTCATCAGTATCACACTGATATGGAACCCAACTTAGAAACTGTTGAATAAGTTTTTTAACCTTTCCAGCACTGATTTTTGCTTTCTTAATGGCCCCAGATTTCCTCTGAATTTTTCCTGTTCCATTGCTGTATCTTTACAGAAGGGGCCTCCCTATGAAATTATGGTGATGGGCTGCGAGTAGTCCTGAGGAAATTCTGGGTCAATATAATGTCATCTCTTTTCATTCTGCGACGGATAGAGATTTGACCTCCTCCTTCCTGGTGGATACCAGGAAGACAAGCACACAGATGGGCAGTTAAAATAGAATGGCTAAAATATCTGCGCCGTTCCAATTTTAAAATGCTTAATTTTTCAGATATAACAGGCGCAGACCTAACTCAAGCTTTACAAGTAGGTAAGTTTAAAACTTTCTGCTGTCGGGCCAGAAGCATAGGTGTGCTCTTCTGAGGATCACAAGGAAAGTGTAGGCCTCCCCTGTCCAAGACGGCAGTGGCATGTTTTCATAAGGCTGGTCCACTACTTGCTGCTCTCAGGCTGGCCAGCCGTTCACTTAAACATTTCTCACCCAGAAATTAAAATTCCTGCCATAATTTCCAAACTAATAGTCTGCAATGCTTAATGTTTTAATGATAGAAAACAACACAGAATGCGAAAAATTGTTAAATGTGTTATTTTTTCTTGTAATTTAGAGTAAAAGCACACACATTTTTCTCCATTCCTTTGGGTATCTCCAATTTGCTCATTTCCCAGGAAACCATTTCCAGGCCTCAATCAATGTTCTTCTGAGCCAATCGCTTTCTGTTTATTGACAACAGCCAATGCTTACTCTACATGATTAGCTACATGGTTAAATAGAGTGAAAAAAGAACTTGTTTCATGCAACAACTAATCATGTCCTTAAAGAATGTGAAAGTGCTTTCATGGATTACATTTTTTGACTTACTATCAATGCTAATGTGTACCAAAGGCTTCATCCAATTCCACATGAGAGGGTTCCACAAACAGCAAATGAATAAATGACAAGATAATCTGTCTTTGTTCGTAGCGGTGTTTGTTGAAAGTGGAGTGTTGGCCAGGAAAATGTCAGAACTCCCTGCTTTTCTTCAAATAGTGTCGTGGGATATTCTACATTTAGCTGGGCAACAGGCAGTGCCTTGCTTTAACTTCTCAGCCAAAGATCAGCTTAGAGAAGGCTAGATAAATCCAGAAGCAGTGGGTGGATATGCAAGCTTGAATTTTAAAAGAGATTGTGGTGATGATTTTCAACTTAATTGTCTGGGTGGAAACTTGGCAGAGTGGATTGCCTGTCTATTCTATAACCAATGGAATGAAAATCAGCAGGCTTTATAAAGAGGTGGGGTCCTGTGCAACAAGGCAATAATATTGAAATTTACCAAAATAACAAGGGGAAAAGAAGGTGAGCTTTTCCAAGTTTTGAGAAAGAATGCATCAGCATAAGAGATAGTGTAATGAGCCGTGATTTCAATACAAGAGATGTGGAATGCTGTATAGGAAACTGTATTTGTAAATTAGGAAGATTAAAAGAGGAAAGTTCAGAGGGAAAAATGATCAAAACAGTTTTATAGATAAAGAAAGCAATAATCACTTTATGGCGTGTGTTAGTGGTTCTAGAGAGAACCCTGCTTTTGATATTCCCTCCTGGTGGGAAGTTGCCTGGTTTCTGATTACTGCCAATCAGCTTGTATATTTAGTGATAATGGAACATCACCCTATGGTGTTTTTTACTCGAGTCTCCAATATGTTGGTACTGCATGCTCTCTGCTTTCTTTTATAAAAAAAAGATTTTTTTTTTAGGGTGCAACTATAGCTATGGACTCAGCAATGGCTTAGTAAAAAAAAAGCAATACCAATGATGCAGCTTTCAGTGGAACTCCAAGACAACTATTTGCTGGATCATAAGAATTTTCTTAGAAAAGGCTGTTACATATAAGTCAACCATTTACAGTAATTGAGAAATGTTGAAACTATAGAAATGATAGTGATACGATGGACTTTACAGCAAAAAACAAAAAGATGTTTACAATAGCTACAAGGTGTAGCAATAAAAAGTACTTCTATTATATATTAGCTGTTTAAAAAAAACTCAATTATTGTGAATATTGGTATTTCTACTATTTTTGTATTGAGTTCCCTTCAGGTGGTATAATGGAAAAGTGGTTTACCAGACTCACCTAAAAAGGTGTTGGAAATGAACTCGGAGACTTGGTTGCCAGAGCGACTCATCTCCGAGAGATGGGTGAGCTCACGATTCAGCATTCTCTTGAACTGTTGATAAGACAAACACAGGAATCAGTACCTACCTTTCCTGTAAACCATTCAATGTTGCTTTTGAATCACAATTCTTCCAATCAATAAATGGATTGATCATAGAAAGTAGTAACGGAAGGAATTGTTATTTAATAGTTGCTATCAGATAGTCTCAGTTATAAGTTAAATATTAAATATGAATCTAAAGTAGTTTATAGTGGAGAATGAGTTGCCTTTGACTTTCATACAGAAACACCTACTTCACAATAAGTAGTGAGATTCTAATTATAATCATATTGGTCTTCTGAATTAATTTTAAGAAAGACAAGGAATGACAGAACAAAAATATTTTCATTTTACATTTTGAAATATATATAAAATTTAGGTTAAAAATAGCGTCTAAAATTTTAATAAATTTATACAGTCTGTACAGCTGTTTAATTTTAGAACCACCCCCCCCACCCCCACACCGACCCCAGCACCCACCCACCCCAATAATTGGATTGATTTTGATTTGAGGTATACATAATGAACTTTTCAAGGTGTCATTTTCTTCTGTTTTTTGGAATCTGAGAAGGGCTTAATGCTCTGTTGTTCTATAAAACAAAAAATTTGAAAAATTCTGACATTATGAAATGTGCGCTAGAAAGGAAGTTGTGAATTGGCAATACAACGGGCATTGTAAATAAACCTTATGGCACATAAAGTTTAATAGTAATAAAAAAAAACTTTTAAAAATTCTCATTCCTTCTGTGCCACACAGCTAGTTCTAATAGTGCATTGTCTTATTAAAAACTTTTAAATTAAAATTATGGTGTTTGCTTTGATACCCTGATCAGTCCATCTTTGATCATTTCTTTTATGCCCTCTTTTCCCTTAAGAGATAACACTTTATTTGAGCCATACCAACTTTACAGACATCCATTTGAATTTTAAAAAGCAAGATATATATATTGTCAATACGGGAAAACATGTTGATACAAAGGTTTCTGCATTTGAACTTACAGTCACATATTTCACAGCTAAAACTCAGATTCACATACACCTGTAATTTTGAGATAAATCTACTCACCTTGATATAACCCCAAGAAACAGACAGCAAATAGTTTGCTTCAGGCATTTTGGCCCACTTGACAACAGGAGCAACAACAGCCGTATACAAAAGAAGCAATTTAGCTGGACAATTCCACACACACAATTTCAGTAGTAATAACCAAAAGATGTAGATGTTTAATTTGCAGCTTGAGCATTTGAAGTAAAAATCACAGTATCCTTTCACTGTATAAGAAAATCCAGTCCATGCAATACATCCTTGGAGAGATAGTATCTGCGCGTTTGCACTGACAGGATTGAGATAATGAAATCAGGTGTCACATGGAGCCAGAAACCATACAAGTGTGTGCAGTTCACAGCACTTATGATTTATGAATAGCTCTGATTTCTTGGATGGCTGGGGGTTGGGGGCGGGGGTGCTGCTTCAGATTAGTCTCAGTGCATAGGGGCAAAAAAAAAATCTTTTGTCTGCAAGCTTACAGTGTCTACATCATTTCAACGGATGTAGGAAGTGACAGAAAATGGAGGATGCCCTGTGCATATTTATGTAAATTAAATGCAGCTGGTGTCCCCATTTCATCAGAGAATATAGTCTGCTTTTAGCATCCTCCTACACTACTGTCAGAAACTTTCAACACAATTTAGTGAAATCATATCAGGAACAGATAGAATTATGATCTAATGCATTATCTGCCCTCTCTATTGCACAAAATGAGTTAGGAATAAAAGTGATAAAAGTGGCATTGCATGATGATTTACAATAATCTTCAGTGTAATTCTATGAAGTACAAATTTTTCTGCCTTCTGTTTGTTGACAAAACAGCAAATTAAGGATCATTTATACTGATCACTTTCCTGTCTGAAGAGTTAACATAATAAATTTAAACTTATTGCTTTTCTCAGGCAAAAATGCTTTATTCCTCGATTGCTTGTTTGTATGCATATTTTACAATTTAACTAAAGTTATTTAAAATGAATTAATTTGTAACTAAAATGGATTGGTATGTCACTACATTCTGCACCTTATTAAAGTTGCACTGCTGTTGAGACAGACTTCCCAATTATAAACAGATCACAATTTTCTTTCTACAGTTTTTACAAAACATTTAAAGAAAGATAAAAACAAAAAAAAACTCTAAAGAAAGATTGCATTCCTTAGACGATGGGGAAAAGGCTCAATATTAAAAGAGCTGGGGCACACTGAGTCATGTTCAGAGCTTCACAATTTTGTGGTGTCTGCAATAATTTTTCACCTCTGCATTTTCCACAGCAGTTCCCCTTTAATTCTGAGATGAAGCACAGTGCCTGCATAGAAATGTTATCCACTCTTTATCTGATTGGCTTTCAGCTCAGCTGCAGTGACATCACCTAGCTTTTTCTGCATTGCTGATAAAGAGCATTAGAACATGGGGGGCAACTGCAGTAAGGAACCCCAGAGAATCTTGAGGCTGAAGTTCAAGCAGCACCATGAAATGAACAGCATAGCTCCATAGCAACCACATCACATGACATTCCTCCTGCTGGTTACTACAAGAATTCCCTCTTCATGTTTTATTACCAGTGAACAATGGAGCTGCCTGGCTTCTAAACCATTTTGTGCGCAAACATAACTCGTCTTTGCCTCAGCATTAGCAACATATTTAAAGGAATAACTGACATCATCATACAAAAAAACCTGTACCCCTTGCCTTCTCCAAAAATTCCTGCCATCATGCTCGTTGCACTTTAAATAATAAGGTTTGATGTCTCTATTGATTTATCTGAATTCCAATTAAAATATAAAGCAATAATTACATTAGTGGCCCCTTTAATTTTTCTTTCTCCTTTCCTAAAGGCTGTAATGATGGAATATCGTTCCACGGGTTTGACTCTTAAGATTTTTCCCAAGCGACCATTCTTTATGTGTGAGCTTAAAACAGTGAAGCCAGAAGATTATTTAATTGTGTGCAGTATCACAGCTGAGACAGATATCTCACCTGGCATCCTCCACATGTGGCTCTGCAGCAAGGGATCACTTGATAATGATCATGAGTGAGGATACCCAGGTGATTTTTTTCCTTTCTCTAACCCAGTGACTCCCCCAATTAACTGAATATAGACTTGAGTTTCAACCTGACACCTTTCTGACTGTACATTTCAAATTTGATTGTTTTCACTGCGCTAAGCCACTCAGTTTGATCAATCCAACTATTTATCTTAAGCAAGTACTTACTTGTCAAATTTATTTCTCAGATATTGGCTTAGGCTAATTATGAGGGTTTTATGGAGACACAATTATTTCTGAGTGTTCAAACCTACCCCATAATATTGTGAAGGAATGTTGCCTTATGTCCATGTTAAAGTCAAGGTTTAATTAAAATATGTTAGAATGTGTATTTCAGGGGATCTTTAATGCAAACTGCATTAATAAATCTGAGAAAAATGTATTCTGCACAGTATATATAATACATCCTGTTATGTTGCAGTATACTTACTGAAGAAATTCATAGCAATATATGAAAGAAGTTTTTATTAATGTTGTGGCTGTGATTTGGTGCATCTTGATTTCAAGCCAATGATATTTAATACTACATTGCTACTTTTATATAAAGCTCTTGTTCATTTTTTTCCTGTAGCCCTGTTTCTACTGGAAGGAGTTTTGCATTACATGAAAACTCCTCATGTTGCAGAATTGGCCTCATTTAATTTGGCAGCATCACAGATCCCAACTTTAGAACACATTAAGAACAGGAATGAGATTCAGGTAGAGTGAAGGAGGTATCAGCAAAATCACATTTCCCATGGTCCAGGGAACTGTGGAGAATGAAGAGACAACTTTCTAAAGTACAGAAATATTGATACAAACACAGACAAGCATATCAACAAGTTATGACAACAAGCCTACCTTGAGTGAGGCAAATGTGATAATCTCAGGGGGAGCTTGCACCCTAAACCTGTTGCCCAACTTGCCTGCATTAATGGTTCAATGAGCAGGTTTAAATTTTGTGCAGTCTGGGTAGCTAAAACAACTGACAGGCCAATTTCTTGGAGTACAGAAAATTTGAATTCACCAGTTTAAGGATTCCTTCTCGGAGTGGGCAGGTGCTGCTCTGAGATTACAGTAACAAGATTGCCTATTCTGAATATTAAAGTATTATATTGTGGAGAAGATCATGTTTAGGCCATCGCATCATTGGACGCTCTGCCCCACCCCATTCCACTCCTGCCACTTTGCTAGGGTCCACTGAAACTCAAGGCTGATATGTTATCTGTATTATCCTTCACCTGTTTTCTCACCTAATGTAATCACAGTAGAATGAATATATGTGGGGAGAAAGTAGGTGAAAATAAACTTGCATCCCCACTGTATTCCAACACATTAACCTTATGTATTTTATAGTTTTAAATAAAAACCACTTTGGTAATTCAGCTAAACATTCATTCTTTATGTTAAATCTAGACAACAAATGTCAGCAACCTATTTAACTGAGGGGGTGGAACCAGGTAAATGTTCAATTTTGTCCTCATCCAATGGATGTACTTTCCAGTGGGAATCACTGGATAGTCCCTGTGATCAGTTAATTCAGCACAGACTGAAGATGAAAACCAGGGCGTCATTGGTCTGTATGGCTCAGTACCACTCTTGGATGATGCAGCCTCTCACTAAATCAGTGGAAACCTGCCATATATTATTTCCCTTTATGGAATCCTCTCCAGCCACCACAGTTAACCAGAGAGGGTTATTGCTGCAGTAGTATTTTTTCATCACCATAGTGTGTATTGCCCTGTAACTCCTGTACTTTTGGTACAGTTATCTCATGGGCAGGATCTTTCGGTCAGCGAGAGAGTGGGGGGCGGTGCCCACTCACCGATGCGCAAAATGATGCGGGATGATGTTGGGTGGAACTCCTGAAGTCACCCTGCGTCATTTCCATTTTCAGGTTGGCGGGGCCGCAGCCGAATCAGCTGTGCGCCCACCGAGCTGTCAACGGCCTATTGAGGCCATTAATAAAACAAATTAGGTAATTGACAGGGCAGCCTGTCCAACCTTAGGGTTGGCGGGCAGGCTGAGAGCCCTGGTGGGCTTAAGAAAAAGCACAAAACCTCATCCATGGGTGGGATGAGGTTCCATGAGGGTTTTTAAATATTTAACAAAGATTTGAGTTAAAGTGATGGACATGTCCCAACTCATGTGACACTATCACATGAGGGGACATGTCAGGGAAATTTTTTAAACATTTACCTTAAAAATTTTACTTCTGAGTCGATCTTCCTGAGGCAGCACTTAACCGCAGGGAGATCAGTGCGCTCTCTCGCGTGCATGCGTGAAAAAGCTCATTCCTGGCTGAGGGAATTCCCCCCCCTCCAGCCCACACAGGGAGCGCATAGCGTCAGTGGATGTCACGCTGGGCGGGCCTTAAACGGCCTGCCCACGTAAAATGGCAGCGCGCCCCCGATCGGGGACGCCGATCTGAGATGTGCCTGCCTCCGCCCACTCCTGCACTTCCCCCCGAATGGGGGGAAAATTCTTCCCGATCTTTTCTGACACATCCTACAGAATCAACAAACTGCTGACAGAAGGCTAACAGGGAGAACCCTGACAATGAAAGTAGCAGTCTAATTATGAGGTCAAGTACCTGGAGTTGGACTTGAATTTAAGATTTTCTGAATCAGAGGCAAGAGTGCTACTGGAGTAAAGGCTGACATAGTTGATATATTTATCAACTGGGTTCTACTTTGCTTGATTTTTGATCTGAGCTGTGCTAAATGGAGAGGTGCCAAATAAAGTTTGTGCTATTTCCTTGCATGGGACAAAAACAAAAATAAGTGTCATGCCTGGGTACTATCCAACACCTCCTAGCAGGAAGTTACAGGGGGAAGCTTAAACATATACAGGCCCTATCAGCAGCAGAGGCTTTAAGTCTCTAGGCTTGAAAATGGTATACAAGCTTATGAAATATCCATGAGGGATTTTGATGCAGGATGCTTTACGGGCCAGGATTTTCCGGTCCCGCCCATAGCAAGGATTGTTGCAGGCGGGACAGAAAATTTGACAACCAGCTAAAGGTCCGTTGACTTTGGGCAGCCATTTCAAACCCTGGCCATTGTTAATGGCATTCTTCCAGACCATTAACTGGACATGGATGGTGGGGTTTGGTGAAATGATAGCATTCCAAAGAACTTCTTTGTTTTCCCATCCTTTCTTTTCTGTTACTGCTTGTCCCACCAAACTTATAACATATATTTATAAAAACATATATATATATAGATGTATATGTATGTAAAGATCTTAATATTAGATTATTATATTTATTTCCCTAATATACAATTACACAAATCTGCTCAGCATACCAAACATTCAAGTAATTACAGATGTCTAAAGGGCATCATCTCAAACCTGCTCAAAATACAAACTAGAAGCAAGTGTCACAGAGCAGCTGCACGGATCTTACAAATGTCAGGAAAGTTAACCTTCCTATAAATAATTGAGCATTGTGTGTACTGAATGTATACTCGTCAAACACCTTAGGACATTTTCTATGTTAAAGGCAATATACAAATGCAAGTTGTTGTTGTTTGGCAGCCCTCTTCCTGCTTTTAGCATGTAAAAATGTCAAGTATGACCTGGTGTGCACAAGTGATTAGGTCAATTATCAAAGCCCAGAGTTTTCGTTCTACAGGAAAATAATAGCCTTTAAAGCATATTTGAAAGTCAATAAGACCCAGATTTTCCACATCTGAGAGATTAAAGGAAAAGGAAAGCTTTCAAACATGATTTTCTTTTACAGGAAAATGTTAGAGCAGTTAGGATAAATGTGTTAGATAACAAATAAAACTAAACATAAAGACAGAAGACAAAGAAACACAGGTAAGGAATAGAGAACGGGGAAGAAATATAACTGATCGTTTAAGCACAATTAAAGGTTTTTATACAAGTTAGGGGACGGGAGCACCTGTGAAGAGAGAAGCAGAGTTAACGTCCAATATGATTCACCTTCGGAACTGAAGGGAGGCAGAAATGTGATGGGTTTTATGCTGTTGAGAAAGGTAAGGAGGGTCAGGTAGAACAAAAGGGAAAAGGGGTACTCACATGGACCCTAGTTATGCCCATCTTTTTGTGGGATATATGGAACATTGCTTCCAGTCCTACTCAGGGCTTCTCCCTCAACTCTTTCTCTGGTATATCAATGACTTCCTGCTCTTGGCCAGAACTGGAAAAATGAATTAAAATTGCTTCCAATTTCCACGCTTTACATGGTCCATCTCTGACACTTCCCTTCCTTGACTTCACTGCCTCTATTTCTGGGAATAGGCTGTCAAATAGTATTTATTATAAGCATACCAACACCCACAATTACCTCAACTACACTTCCTCACACCCTTCTTCTATTCCATTCTCTTAGTTTCTTTGTCTCTGTCGCATCTGTTCTGATGATGCTACCTTCCACAACAGCACTTCTGATATGTCTTCCCTTTTCCTCAACCAGGAATCCTCCTGCCACTGTGGTTGACAAGTCAACCTCAAACATGTCCAATCCATTTTCCGCACTTCTGGACTCACACCTCCCTCTTCTTAACAGAACTGTGATAGGGTTTCCCTTATCCTCACTTTCCATCCCTCCAGCCTCCACATAAAAAGGATCATCCTTCATCATTTCCGCCACCTCCAGCATGATGCCACCACCAAATACATCTTCCCCTCACAGCAGCATCCAGAAGGGACTGTTCCCTCTGCGATACCCTGGTCCCTTCTTCTAACCCCCTGGTATCATGGCACCTTCCCATGCAATTGCCCTTTTATCTCCCCTCTCCTCACTGTCCAAGGCCCCAAACACTCCTTTGTGGTAAAACTGCACTTTACTTGTACTTCTTTCAATTTAGTATACTGTATTCACTGCTCACAATACAGTCGCCCCTACATTGGGAGACCAAATGCAGAACCATGGGACTGTTTTGCAGAACACCCCATTCAGTCTGCAAGTCGCTTACCATTTTAATTCACCAATTTGCTCTCATGCTCACATTTCTGACCTCAGCCTGCTGCAGGCTTCCAGTGAAGCCTGACAAAAGGAACAGTGCCTTGTCTTCCGATTAGGCACTTTACAGCCTTCTCAGCGCAAAGTTGAATTCAACAACTTCAGACTGTGAACTCTGTCCTTCATTTTGATTTTTTTTTTGCCAAGTGCCAGTTTGTATGTTGTTTTGATGTTTCTGCTTTCGGACAGGGCTGTCCTTTATTCTGCCATTAACACTTACTCTGGACCTATGCTTTACCTTTTTACTACAACCATTACTAATCCCTTTATCTTTTGTTCCATCTTTATTAGTTTATCTCTCCCGTCCTCTATGGACGGACAAATGGCAGATGAAATTTAATGCACAGAAGTGATTCATTTGGTAGGACGAAATGGAAGTAGCAATTTGGGTCAAAATCCTGGAACTCCCTCCCTAACAACACTGTGGGTGTACCTACACCACATGGACTGCAGTGGTTCAAGGCGGCAGCTCACCACCACCTTCACAAAGGCAACTAGGAATGGGCAATAAATGCTGACCCAGCCAGCGAAGCCCACATTCTGTGAATAAATAAAAAATAACGGGTACAATTCTAAAAGGGGTGCACAAGTAGAGGGAGCTGAGAGTATATGTGCACAACTCATTGAAGGTTGCAGGGCAGGTTGAGAGAGTGGTTAATAAAGCTTACGACATCCTGGGCTTTATAAATAGGGCATATAATAAATAGGGAGGGGAAAGATCTAGTTATTGTGGTCCATGTAGGCACCAATGACATAGGCAGGACAAGAAATGAGCTTCTGCATAGTCAGTAAGAGAAGCTAGGTACCAAATTAAGAAGCAGAACCTCAAAAGATAATAATCTCTGGATTATTAGCTGAGCCACATGCAAATTGGCATAGGGCAAATAAGATTAGAGAGGTGAATGCATGGCTCAAAGGCTGGTGTGGGGAAGTGGGTTCTGGTTCATGCGACATGGCACCAGTACTGAGGAATGGGGGGGGGGGTGTACCGTTGGGACAGTCTACACCTGAACCGGGTTGAGACGAGTGTCCTTGCGAATCGCATAACTAGGGAAGTAGAGAGGGTTCAAGCAAATCAAGGGGTAGATTCAAGGCAGGAGACACCATAATAGTAATATGGGAAATGAGGGTCATAGAATATCAGGAAGGGGCAGAGAGATAAGACCTAAGAATACACCAATATTGAAGACTGGACGTTATAAAGATAACAAAAAGTCAAAACTAAAGGCTCTGTATCTATAACATTCATAACAAAGTAAATGAATTGATAGGCAACATTGAAGCAAATAAATACGATCTGATAACAATCACAGAGACATGGCTACAGATGACAAGGATTGGGCTCTGAATTTTGAGGGATGTATGACATTCAAGAAGAATAGGAAACTAGGTAAAGATGGTGTGGTAGCACTGTTGACCAAGGATGGCACTGATGCAAGTTAGAGATGACCTTAGTTCAGGAGATCTGGATGTCGAATCGGTTTTGGTGGAGATGAGGAATAGTAGGGGAAAGAAGACATTAGTGGGAGTGGTCTACAGGCCCCCTAATAGTAACCACAATGTAGGACAAAGTATATAAGAAGAAATATTGGGTGTGTGTGACATGGGGATGGTAATAATCATGGGTGATTTCAATCTACATATAAACTGGAAAAATCAGATTGGCAGTCATAGCCTGGATAAGGAGTTCATAGGATGCTTTCAAGGTAGTTTTTTTTTTTAAGAGTAGCATGTCTGGGACCAACCAGAGAGCAAGTTATATTGGATTTAGTACTGGTATTGTGTAATGTGATAGAACTAATTAATGACCTCAGAGTGAAGGCACCCCTAGGTAGCAGCAACCACAATATGATTGAATTTTATATCCAGTTTGAAAGGGTCTAAGACTAGTATTATAAACTTAAATAAGGGCAACTATGTGGGCATGAAAGCTGAGCTAGATGAAGTGAACTGGGATACTAGACCTGGGGATGGTACAATAGAGAAGCAGTGACAGACATTTAAGGGGATATTTCAGAATAAGTATATAAAGAAAAGTTCTAAAGGGAGTACCCATCATCCATGGTTAACTAAATAAGTTAAGGAAATCATCAAACTTAAGGAAAAAGCATATAACTGTACAAAGGTGAGTGGCAGGTCAGATGATTGGTCAAAATATAAAGAACGGCAGAGAATGACTAAAAGATTAATCAGGAGAAAGAAATTAGGGTATAGAGGAAGCTAGCTAGAAATGTAAAAATGGATAGCAAGAGGTTCAACAGGCATTTAAAAAGGAAATTATAAGTAAAGTGAGTGTTCATCCTCTCGAGAGTGATAGCGGGGACTTAATAGTAGATAATAAGAAAATGGTGGATGAAGTGAACAAATATTTTGCTTCTGTGTTCACTACAGAGGATACAAAAAGCATTCCAGTAACAGCTGTAAATCAAGAGGCAGAGGGAGAGGGGAGTTTGGTGAAATAACAATCAGTAGGGAAGCGGTATTGAGCAAACTGAATGAGCTGTGGGCTGACAAGTCTCCAGGTCCTGATGGACTTCATTCTAGGGTCTTAAAAGAGGTAGCTAATGAGGTGGTAGATGCGTTCGTGTTAATTTTCCAAAATTATCTAGATTCTGGAAAGATTCCATCAGGCTGGAAAGTAGCAAATATAACCCATCTATACAAGAAGGGAAGGAGGCAGAAAACAGTAAATTATAGACCAGTTAGCTTGATGTCTGTCATGGGGAAGATGTTAGAATTGATCATTAAGGAGGTTATAGCTGGGCATTTAGAGAAACTCAAGGTAATCGGGAAGAGTCAGGGTGGTTTTGTGAAAGTAAAATTATGTTTAACCAATTTAATGGAGTTATTTGAAGGAGTAACATGCGCTGTGGATAAAAGGGAGCCTGTAGACATACTGTACTTGGGTTTCCAGAAGGCATTTGATAAGGTGCCACATCAAAGGCTATTGCGGAAAATAAAAGCTCATAGTGTAGGGAGTAACATATTAGTATGGATAGAAGATTGGCTGGTTGGCAGAAAATAGACAATATCCATAAATAGGTCATTTGTTGATTGGCAGGTTTTGACAAGTGGAGTCCCGCAGGGTTCTGTGCTGGGCCTCAACTTTTTACAATTTATATCAATGCCTTAGATGAGGGGAGTGAAGGCATGATAGCTAAATTTGCAGATGACACAAAAATAGGTCGGAAAGTATGTTGTGAAGAGGACATAAGGAGGTTGCAGACGGATATAGATAGGTTGAGTGAGTGAGCAAAAATCTGGCAGATGGAGTATAATATGGGTTTGTTAACTTGGGCAGGGAGAAGAAAAAAGCAGAATATTACTTAAATGGATAATGGCTGCAGAATTCAGAGGTGCAGAATGATCTAGGTGTTCCAGTGCATAAGTTACAAAAAGTTAGAATGCAGGTGCATCAAGTAATTAAGAAGGCTAATGGAATGTTCTCCTTTTGTACGAGAGGAATGGAACATAAATGTAAGGATATTATGCTTCAGTTATACAGGGCATTAGTGAGACCACATCTGGAAACTGTGTTCACTTTTGGTCTCCTTATTTAAGGAAGGATGTAAACATGTTGGAGGCAGTTCAGAGGAGGTTTACTAGATTGATACCTGGAACAAATGGAACATCTTATGAGAAAAGGTTAGACAGACTGGGTTTGTTTCCACTGGAGTTTAGAAGAGAGAGGGGTGACTTGATTGAAGTAAATAAGATCCTGAACAGTATTCACACTGGATGTGGAAAGGATGTTTCCTCTTGTGGGTGAGTCCAGAATAAGGGAGCACTGTTTTAAAATTAGGGGGCTCCCTTTTAGGACAGAGATGAGGAGAATTTTTTTCTGTCAGAGGGTTGTGTGCCTTTGGAACTCTCGCCTCAGAAGATGGCGGAGGTGGGGGTCACTGAATATTTTTAAAGCGGGGGGGGGAGGAGGGCGGGGGGGAGAGATTGATTCCCTTGCCTAATGAGAATCTAAAGTTATTGGGAATAGACATGAATTCGAAACACAAATAAATCAGCCATGATCTTATCGAAGACAGAGCAGACTCGAGGGGCCGAATGGCCTACTTCTCCTCCTATTTCATATGTTCGTAAAAGCAATTAAGTTACAAAAGCCTGCATAATCCATTGGTTTGGCTTCAACTAGGACACTGCGTCCAGTTTTGAGCACCACACTTTAGGAAGGATGTGAAGGCATTAGAGACAGTGGAGAAAAGATTCACGATAATGATTCCAAGGATGACGAACTTTAGTTATATAGGTAGATTGGAAATGCTGGGGTTACTCTCCTTAGATAAGAAGGTTTAGAGGAGATTTGACAGAGGTGTGCAAAATCATGAAACATCTGGAAAGAATAGATAGGAAGAAACTATTTCCAATGATGGAAGGATTGTAAACTGGAGGACACAAATTTAAAGGTGATTGGTGAAAGAATCAACAGCGTAATGATTAAAACCTTTTTTTAACACAGCGATTGGTTAGGATCTGGAATGCACAGCCTGAAAATGTGGTGGGGGCAGGTTTAATCATGGCTTTTAAAAGAGAATTGTGTCATTATCTGAAGAGGAAATAATTGAAGGGCTATGAGAAAAAGGTAGGGAGTGGTAATAAGTGAATTGCTCTTGCAGTCAGCAGGTACAGACACAACAGGCTGAATGGCCTCCTCCTCTTCTGTGATTCTGTGAATTTTCTGCCTCCTAATGAAAGCAGTAAATAATGCTGGGATAATTTTATAGAACTCCCTGGGCTTAATAGTAAATGACACAAGTGCAAGCTAGCAGAGTTTTGCACTGTAAAATATATCACGGCCAAGTCTAATCCTCTTTTCACCTGGCATCCACATGTATGTAGTTCCCAAGAGCAGAAACAGCAGCTGATGTTTTTCTTTCCCCTATGCAAGTCCTGCAGTGCAAGGATTTACTTGCAGTCTGGGTGAGATCAATTCTGCACAGATGTGGGATCAAACCTGTGACCTACCTAGACTGTGTTGCTCAGCTCCAACAATGTTGGGCACTCTGATGCTGCCCTTATTTAGAGCCATCAGGGACCAGAAGTACTCCTTAAAAAGAGCCATTCAAATAATAAAGCCACAGCGTAATAGGTTATGAGTTGCGGCTAGAAAGCAGTAAGTTACAAAAGGTTAAAAATATTTGTACTGGATAGCATAATGTGCATCAGATATTTTTGTTCAATAACTCATTGCAGATATTAAATTATCACTCAGGAAAACATATCTTGATTTCTGATCTTAGACTAACTCTAATTAAGTGATAAGCCAGCATCTCCAACCTTCCAAGCCACACACCATCCTGATTTGGGATTATATTGCCAATCCTGAACTGTTGCTGGGTCAAAATCCTAAAACTCCCTCCCAACCAACAGTGGGGACTGCAGCAGTTTAAGAAGGTATCTCATCAGTTTGGCCAATCTTTGTACTGGTTCGATAGACAACACTCAGTACCTAGTTTAATTAAAAAATGCTGCTTTGGTGACGTGTTTGACGGCAGGTCACTCAACATCAGAAGCCAGGAGCAAAGAAACTGGCATTGAAATTTCCCCCCATCAGCCTCACCCTCTTTGAAATCAAGGGCTATGTACGGAGCAGAGGAAAACCCTGTCTCAAACAGGACCCAATGTGATTAGTGGGTGGAATTATGAATGCAGGCACGACGTCCCTGGTCATGTCAGATACCCAATCCCCATTGGGACTTCTGCATCTAATGTGCACTTCCACAGTGCCAGTGCAGCCATGGAATTTTGGTCTCATTGTTTATTTTGAATTAATCAGTACACCCTACTTGCATCACAATCTTTCATGTTATGATTAACCATGCTTTCTTAACTGCATGTTGTTGTCATCATATTCTAAAACAATAGAATTGGATGCATTGTGTGAAGTTTATGAAGAGGTTGGATAGCTGAGGCTTGGCACTTTGAAAAGCACATTGCTCACTTTGTGAAGTTATGTTCAAGGCTAATCTTTAAAGGAGAGAAGTGAGGCAAATGTACAGTGCCTCTTAGTTAACAGCAAAAAACAAAAGCAGGCCAGAAATTTTGACTAAAGGGTATTTGAAAATAATTTGCACTAAATTTTAAGAAAAAAGTTACTTTTGTTTAAAAAGTTGTAAAAATGAAGTGACAAATTTTAAGTGCATTATTTTACACAATCATAATTATATATACTGAGTAAAAGTCAATATTGCCAAAAATCCCTGGAATTCGGTCTTCTTTCACAATGTATTATTCCAGAAGGGGAAAGCATGCTTAACTATGTTAATGCCTTTTAAATAATTTTAGAATGATAGAAAAGTTACAGCACAGAAAGAGGCCACTCAACCCATTGTGTCTGCGCCGGCCAAAAAATAAAAAATAAAAATCTAGCTGCCCATTCTAATTCTACCTTTCAGCACCTGGTCCTTATCTTGCAGATTACAGCCCTCAGGTGCAGATCCAGGTACCTTTTAAATGGAAAAACTCAGCAGGTCTGGCAGCATCGGCGGAGAAGAAAAGAGTTGACGTTTCGAGTCCTCGTGACCCTTCGACAGAACTTGCCGGGCAAGTTCTGTCGAAGGGTCACGAGGACTCGAAACGTCAATTCTTTTCTTCTCCGCCGATGCTGCCAGACCTGCTGAGTTTTTCCAGGTAATTCTGTTTTTGTTTTGGATTTCCAGCATCCGCAGTTTTTTTGTTTTTATACCTTTTAAATGAGTTGCGGGTTTCTGCCTCCACCACTAAACCAGGCAGCGATTTCCAAACACCAACTACCCTCCAGGTGAAGAATTTTTCCTCATGCCCCCTCTAATCTTTCTACCAATCACTTTAAATCTGTCCTCCAGGTAATTGATCTCTCCGCTAGTGGAAACAGGGCATCCCTGATAAAAAGAAAAATACTGCGGATGCTGGAAATCTGAAACAAAAACAAAAATTGCTGGAAAAACTCAGCAGGTCTTACAGCCTCTGTGGAGAGGAAGACAGAGTTAATGTTTCAAGTCCGTATGACTCTCCATCAGAACTAAAGAGAAATAGAAAACAGAGCAATCCTGTCTACTCTAACTAGGCCCTACATAATCCTGTACACCTCAATCAGGTCACCCCTCAGCCTTCTCAGTTCCAAAGAAAACAACCCAACCTATCCAATCTTTCCTCATAGCTGCAATTTTCAACCCCTGAGATTCAGATCTGCTTACTTCCTAATGAACAGGGAAATGAGAGAAACAACAGAAAAAGATGGGTGCACTGCTGGATTTGATCTAAACTTGTCTATTTGTGAAATAGTAAAGACTTTCCACAGTTTGCGAAATAAGAAGCACACATTTACTTTGAACAGTGAATGTCAATGACTCCCCGAGAGCTTCATTTGGTAATGCTATTTTCCAATTTGGGTTGAACCATACAGACCATGAATATGGTGGACTAGGAAACCCATCTGAGTTGAATTGCATGATCTCAATTAGAATTAACTTTGAGTTATGAGGAATGATTGAAGAAACCTGGGCTTTTCAGCCAGGTGACTAAGTGTTGATCTTATGAGAGTTGTATGATTGTTAAGGGATAGAAAATGGTAACGCAGAGTATTAGTTTAAATTAAACTGCAAGATCAGAACAAGGCCAAAGCAGCGATCATTATTTTTGGGAGAGATATCAGGAAATTCTTCTTCACATAAAGAATGTTCATCATGTTGAATAAACTTCCAGACAGAGTAGTAGAGATAATAACCCTGGAATTATTTAAGAAAAAGTTGGATGCTAAAATAGGAAGGTTAAAATTTCTTTAGATGGATAAATTGAGGTAGGTTAAATGACTTTTCTCACCCAAAATTACCTTGTGAAATTTAAGCAAGCTAATTTTAGCAATCTGATAGTATTTAAGACGTATTGATTTTAATTCCACTCTAACAAATCTGTGTACCTGAAGTGACCCATTGACGCTATAGGTGTAAATAAGAAAGCACGTAATCAGCAACAGTCAACACAAGACTTAACCACAGCCCTAATGTTCTGCTTTGGCACCTGCCCATTTTTCATGCGCATGGAATTCAAGGTTTCACAGTTCTAGAATACTTTGAAAATTTACTAATTTAGTAATAAATTAGTCACAATACTCGCATCAGAGTTCATTTGGTTCACCTGTACTTCTACTTAAAACAAACCGGGAGGTGGATATTAACGGAAAATTAAGCACTATCAAAAACTGAGAATATATATATATAAATAAGAGCTTTGAGGTTATTTATAAAATTGAAGATCCAGACAGAATAAACTGGTGTATAACATTATTTACCTGCCTGTTAATTTAATATGTATTCATTTACATGCATGACCTGCATTCCCTCATATGCCACCTGCCTCTCTCTCACCACGTGCTCACAAAACATTTTGTGCTAAAAGCAATTTTGGCTAACTCACAGATTCCTGCTTCAAAGAGAAAAAGAATTGTGTGTTCTATTGAAGAAAAGCTGAGTAAAATACAATGGCTATTAAGCAGAGTGTCAACAGCAAATTTCATCCATGAATTTAACTTGGGTGTTCATATTAACCATGTCATTAAGGCAGCAAAAAAAAAAAACAGGAAATTTGACGAGGATGCAGAACGTAGCGAGGAACAGTCACAAAACAAGCCAAAAGCAAAGTACTGTGGATGCTCGAAATCTGAAATTTAAAAAAAGTGAAAATACTGGAAATACACAGCATGTCGGACAGTATCTGTGGAGATAGAAACAGTTTCAGAGTATCCCAATTCCCTCCAATGAACAACGCATAAGGCTACAGAAGCTGCCATTTCAGGTTCCATGGCGAAGATATGATATTCCCATGATAACAATAGAGTTGGATAACTTGCAAAAAAAGGTTCTGCATGTGGAAACTGATGAATTGGGGGAGTGGCTTGTTGATGTCTAATGAACCGTTGAGAAGGGTGTGAATGCATAACTGGGAAGTACAAGCATATCAAACTAGTAGATTTGGCAGTGATGTAATAGGTAAATGAGATAGAATATCAGGAAGGGGCAGAGAGATAAGACCTAAGAATACACCAATATTGAAGACTGGACGTTATAAAGATAACAAAAAGTCAAAACTAAAGGCTCTGTATCTATAACATTCATAACAAAGTAAATGAATTGATAGGCAACATTGAAGCAAATAAATACGATCTGATAACAATCACAGAGACATGGCTACAGATGACAAGGATTGGGCTCTGAATTTTGAGGGATGTATGACATTCAAGAAGAATAGGAAACTAGGTAAAGATGGTGTGGTAGCACTGTTGACCAAGGATGGCACTGATGCAAGTTAGAGATGACCTTAGTTCAGGAGATCTGGATGTCGAATCGGTTTTGGTGGAGATGAGGAATAGTAGGGGAAAGAAGACATTAGTGGGAGTGGTCTACAGGCCCCCTAATAGTAACCACAATGTAGGACAAAGTATATAAGAAGAAATATTGGGTGTGTGTGACATGGGGATGGTAATAATCATGGGTGATTTCAATCTACATATAAACTGGAAAAATCAGATTGGCAGTCATAGCCTGGATAAGGAGTTCATAGGATGCTTTCAAGGTAGTTTTTTTTTTTAAGAGTAGCATGTCTGGGACCAACCAGAGAGCAAGTTATATTGGATTTAGTACTGGTATTGTGTAATGTGATAGAACTAATTAATGACCTCAGAGTGAAGGCACCCCTAGGTAGCAGCAACCACAATATGATTGAATTTTATATCCAGTTTGAAAGGGTCTAAGACTAGTATTATAAACTTAAATAAGGGCAACTATGTGGGCATGAAAGCTGAGCTAGATGAAGTGAACTGGGATACTAGACCTGGGGATGGTACAATAGAGAAGCAGTGACAGACATTTAAGGGGATATTTCAGAATAAGTATATAAAGAAAAGTTCTAAAGGGAGTACCCATCATCCATGGTTAACTAAATAAGTTAAGGAAATCATCAAACTTAAGGAAAAAGCATATAACTGTACAAAGGTGAGTGGCAGGTCAGATGATTGGTCAAAATATAAAGAACGGCAGAGAATGACTAAAAGATTAATCAGGAGAAAGAAATTAGGGTATAGAGGAAGCTAGCTAGAAATGTAAAAATGGATAGCAAGAGGTTCAACAGGCATTTAAAAAGGAAATTATAAGTAAAGTGAGTGTTCATCCTCTCGAGAGTGATAGCGGGGACTTAATAGTAGATAATAAGAAAATGGTGGATGAAGTGAACAAATATTTTGCTTCTGTGTTCACTACAGAGGATACAAAAAGCATTCCAGTAACAGCTGTAAATCAAGAGGCAGAGGGAGAGGGGAGTTTGGTGAAATAACAATCAGTAGGGAAGCGGTATTGAGCAAACTGAATGAGCTGTGGGCTGACAAGTCTGCAGGCAATCCAGAGACTGAAGATTTGGACAATCATAAAGCACTTGCCTGCTTTCCAATATTACCACTGTGCTACAGCTAGAGGATCAATGCATTACTCAAAATCTAAAATTCCACCACAAGAAGTAATTGCTGAGTCACACATATATTTACCTATGCTTTTGCCAAGTACTGGGGTGTGATACAATAAGGGCTGTTATGATTTTCTTGGCGAAAACTGTGGTCCAAAGAACAATGAGTGCAAGGAATTCAAAGAAGTGAAGGATTTAACTGTAGGTTATTTTGTGGATGATCTAAGAAATATATCAGGATGTTCGTGATGAAAATGTTGAATTGTTCTTAGTTGACAATGCAAGTCAAAGAAATTTATTATTTATTGTTCCAGAAAGTATTGAAGGTATCTATAGCATGAGAGAAAGCCATGACAGAAGTGGTAAGAATGGCATGCAGGAAGAGAGTGGATATGCATCAATAGGTTGGCTAGCATCCTTCCATCTGCGAGAGATGATGGGAATATAGCCTCAAAACGTTGGTCGTCAGGTGAGGTCATCTGCCGCACTTCTTTTGATGGCTGAACAAGATAATAATGGAAAGTAAAAGTCTGTCACAAGCTTGCTGATGGTGCAGGATGATCTCTGCTGAACCCTTGTTTTCTGGACTGGCATCAGTTTTGGAGCTTCTGATGCCACATGTCATCATGGTGGGGAATACCTGCCCACAGCTGGTGTTGCCATTTGGATTGACGGTCAGCTAGGGTTTCCTCCTTGTTGTGGTTGATGTTGAGGGCTTTCATGGCTCTTATGACAACATCCTTGAATCGTAGCTTTAGGTGCCCTGCTAGTCTCTTGGCACAGGCTACCTACCCGTATAACATATCCTTGGGGCTGTGGCATCTTCCATCCTGTGAACATGCGCAAGCAGCTGAAGCTTTCTTTGCTTGATTAGCACCAGCATACTTGGCATCAGGGTTCAAAATACAAGGACGGTGGGTGGATTCACCCTCAAAAGCCTCCAAAAGGTCCATGAAAAAAATCAACGATGGGAGTCACAAATGAGAGAAGTCATCTCCATACATGGGAGAGACGGAATCTATGAGGAGCTGTTCCTCCAGTCACAGATTCCATCTCTCCCATGCTCACTGCCCCAGTTCCTCCAATCACAGGTTCCCTCTCTCCTGCTCTTGCTGTTCCTTAAGAGAAGGAATGTATGATTAGAGGAACAGCAATGCCAGGAGAGAGGGAACTGTGACTGGAAGAGCTGGAACAGTTATTCTGGCTGGTTCCACTGCTGGCATCATGCTAAGTGTGAACCCAGATGAGTGGGAGCAAGATAGCAACAAGCAGCAGGAGGCCTCACTCAGCGATGCATATCCAAGATAAGTGACCACAGTGCCTGAGTTAAGGCCAAGACGTGGCTCAGACTCAGGGCATGGATGGGCCGGGTTTGGGAGAGAAGCAGCAGCAGGAGGTGGAGAAATGGCAGGGCCTCCACCTGAATAAACTCTACTGTCTGGCTTTCAAATTCTTTAACAACACCAATACCTTGGTCTGCAGAGACACTCTCAAGTGGATTATTGGTTTTTACCCTCTGTGCAGTTCAAAGCAGAGGTACAACCGCATTCAGAAATAGGGGTGTTTGGAAGGTTTTCTGCATCAACAGAGGGTGGTGGCAGGTGGTTGAAGTGATAGACAATCTCAAGGAGTCGTCTGATGAATCATTGGTAGTGCTGTTGGTTACAATGTTGGAAGTAAATTTTCACCTGGACTTTTTTTTCTTTTTATTTGTATTTTACTTAAATAAATTGATTGTAAAACTTATGTTAATTCAGTCTTTGGCTACGAGAGGAGTTGACTTTAATAAATCATTTATAATAGTTTGTGGCAAGGTGTGAAGAATTGATAAATATTTAAAGTGAAAAAATTGTAGGGCCATGGGGAAAGGGTAAATGTGAGTGGGGACTAATTTGATAGATGTCTCTCAAGAAGCCAGCACAGGCATGATAGGCTGAATGGCCTCCTTCTGTGCTGTAACATTCTATGATTTCAGACAGCCAGCATGCCTCTGTCTGTTTCTATATTTGTGTACAAACTTTCATTGTCCATTGTAAAAAGTATGGCATTGGGAATACAGTTAGTGAGTTAACCACCTCTATGAACTGGTATGTGTCTTTAATGTAACTAGGGTGCAAATGTGCTATGGTGTTCCAATCTATGTGTCCTTAAAGCAGTAATGACCATATGAGGAAGTGCTTGGGAAAAAAGCATCACTGAAATGTGATGTATATGTGAACTAAAGCATTCATTATCGGTCAGCGTGGTGCTGCAGAATTAATTTGTGTATTCCCCTTGTTGCACAGTAGGACTTTTGGAAGTCACTATTCTGATTTGTTTGTCAACACTCAAAACAGAAGTATTAAGGGAAAGGAAACTTGAAATGGCAGAACCAAAGAATGGTTTCAAGAGTGCTAATTGCTTAAAATTAATTTGTAAAAGGGGCTGCAGATGTGAGTCTCATTCTCAATAAGTTTCCTTGTGCTAAGTAGTTAGAATTTTCATTTTGGAAATAGAGTATGGGAGATTTATTTACAATAAATTAACAAAAAACATTTTATTTATAGATCCCAAGTTAGATTTAATATATATACACAGTCTTTGGTATTTGTGCTACCTTATCTATCCAAAGAAAGAAAGAAAAAAAATCAATGCAAATACAGAAGGTGACATGACTGCATCACCTAATAAAAGAGCTGGTGAGAATGGAAAAGGAGCCCCTGAAAACCAGAAAGTAGTTCGCAGAAATCAAAAAGTAGCCCTTGAAAAGAAAAATATTTGGACTCCTGCTTGCCCTAGAAAGGACTGCTTCATTGGTGACTTTGTCTTTCCATGTGATGCCGAGCATCGCATTCACCATGTGAACACCGAAGATGGAAGTTTTTGAGTCTTTGTTCTTGGTGGGTGTAAGGTGGCCAGGCTTCTCTGCCATCCAGCAATTTGCTTAGTACACAGGGCTTGTAGGCTTGATCCTGTGGGTCAGTTTGTTGTTTTTCCATGCCCATTTTGTCAAAGTTGGTGGCTGCCTTTCCAATGTGTGCATTGACCTCTACATCAAGAGACAAGTTGTCTGTCACTGTAGATCCAAGGTAGCAGAATTACTCACTGCTTCCAGTGGTGTGTTGTTGAGTCTGATCACAGGTGGAGACAAAACACCCTATCCCATAACTGCAGTTTTCTTGATACTGATGCTGAGGGAGAACATGACACAGCATAGACAGGCGATCAATGAGCCCTTAGAGCTGAACTTCTGTCTGGGCAATTAGTGCAGCATCATCAACATACAAAAGTTCTCTGATCAGACAATGCCGCACTTTTCTCTGGGCTTTCAGTGTACAGCAGTAAAATTCCTCTTGGAGGAATAATAGCATAACAACCTGCATTTAAATAGTTTCAAGGCCACTTTGAAAATATAACAATGGATGCTGAGGAGAGATTAGGAGGGCTAACAAAAGGCTCGATTAAAAGGATGGGTTTTGTGGAGGTTTTTAATGGTAGAGAGGAGTTTAGGAGCTCTACAAAGGGAAGGACAAGACATCTGAACTGTGAAATAAACAGTACAAGTGATGTTAATATTTACAGTAGCAGGGCTATGCTGTAAGATAAGAAATTTTGTTTTACATGGATTGGATACAGAGTTTTGAAAAAAATTGTCAGTCTATATATATATATATATATATATATGGGTGATGGCTCCTTCACACCTATTCTAATTCTAATTACAGCAAAATAAACTAAAACTTCATTGCACAGGTTTCTCACAACCACAGTGAGGTCATTCCCCCCTTGTGGATATGCACCGTCCAACTGTATTCAGTGTTTAAAGGAAAACTATTGAAGAATAACTGATAATCCTTCAAAATTAAAAACTAACTATTAAACACAGTCTAGTAACAGACATTCTATATGTATTTCTGCAAGTTCATTCAACATTATGAAGATTAATTCCAATGATATTTTGGGCTAAAAATTCAATTAAATCCATTAGCTGGTTAGGGGATCGTGATGTGTGACTAGCCAGCATTTCTTAAAAGCAGCCTGTCCCTCCTAAAGTTCCAGTGCTTTTAGGCTGCAGCAGCTCAGGGAGCTGCTTTTGAATGCTTTTGAGGGAAGGAGGCAAACTACCAATGGGGTAAGAGTCTGAAAAGAGAGCTCTCAGGTTCTCTGATGCAATGCCAGACAATTGAAAGGAGGGGAGGGGTGATGTTTCCGCAAGGGGCTAGGGGACCCTCAAGACATACCCTCTGAAGGGAACAGGGTCAGTGGTCAGGGAAGCGATTTGAAGGAATCTGGCCCTAAAGACCTGGCTGCGGTGCTGTAAAAAGTTCAATAATCACACGCAAGTGTTCAAGACCAGTGAATCTATCTTTGAAAGACATCTTCTACCCATTGCACCACAAACCTCTCGTGCTATTCAATGCCCCATTACTCAGCAATCAGCATTCATGCTTAGCATTCAGATGTTCCATCTCAACTACACACACTTATCAGCGCTGCAAGTCTCACATTCACATCTTGCAGCTTTTAAACTTCCAGTTATTCAGCTATGGCAGGCACATTACCTAAATGTACTGCAACACATTCACTGACACTTACTTTCCTCTTGCAGGATAAGGTTGCACATGACAGGAGTGAACAGCCAAGAACCAGTGGAGGACAAGCACTCCTGAGCCTCTTGGAGGAGACAGTGCTCTGCATTACAGGAGCCAGCAGTGACTGAGGCCATTTCACCTGGCATTACTGGGAACACTCAGGATGACAGTTTGTTCTTGCCTTATGTACCTTCTCAAAAACCACTTCATCCTGATCTACTATCTGACAAGAAGGGTGAGGTGCCAATGGTCTAACCATGGACCTTTTGCTCTCCATGCTAACCCTCCTTCCCTCATTTCAACTCTCCCCATCAGCAGATGAGTTCTGCTGCAAGGGGCTCAGATGGGGACTTCTATAGGATTGTGTACTGGGGAATGCTGTCGGGCATGCACAAAGAGGTGCTTGGTGTACTGGCAGGCTTGTCACAAACCCTCCCATCACTGTCAAGGAGCTACAGCTTTCTAGGGTGGAAGTGGTGGCCAATTCCATGACAGCATTTGCAAACCCAGCCATGTTTGGTGGCTGATGTCTCAGCTTCTATTGTAGCGGACGCAGAAGCCATCCAATATCTCAGTGCTGCAGTGGATGCTCAGTCTGAGTCCATGAGATCCATACTTGTTGCCATGCAAGACCAGCTTGGTGCCTTGCAGACACAGATTGGTATCCACTGCCATGATAGCAGCAATGTTCAAAGGGACATTCAGGCTCCCACAGCAGTCCAGAAATCTGTGCCCCAACTGATTATTAGGATTGCTGTGGTGCCACAGCAGTAGGGAGACAGTGGTTCCACGGTATATGAATCTGTATCCTCTCTCAGGATGACAGCATTTGTGCTCCCACCACTGTCTCTCTGATGGCCCCTCTGCTGTTGTCTGTCAGTATGCCAGTCCAGAATGCTGCCACCCAGAAAGTCCATACTGCACTTTTGTAGCCCTTGCAGTTACAGAACATTTCCCGGTTTCTATGTAGCACCTACCGTGTTTCATGTGTGTAGTCAATGGCTTCCTGCACCATTGGGAGTCCCACTACACTGCCAAAGCCATGTCCCATTTCTCCTGCTTTACTCTGGTTGGAGTGAAGTTCATCTTCTTGTCTGCAGAGCCTCTGTTACCTACCTGATGCGGTGATGGATGGTGAACTGTGGTCGGCAATTTCGCTGCTCATTATTGGAAGGATCAGCTTACATAGAAATTTATAAAATGTAATTCTAGGACCAGTAATATATTTTTCTATAATAGTTAATTTTCCTCATTTACTTCATTGAACCATTCAGACCATCGTCCCATGTTGGCTGTCTGTAAAAGATACTCAGCTAGCCCTCCTCCCCAGATCCTTGCACCACCTTTAAAATTGTGCCCTTTAGTTTATTTTGCCTTATTTCTTTCTTCCTACCAAAATGTATCACTTTGCACTTCCTCTGCAGTAAATTTCATCTGCCATGTGTCTACCCATTCCACCAGTCTATGTCCTCCTAATGTTTATTATCATCCTTCTCACTGTTCATTACACTTTCAAGTTTCTTGTCATCTGCAAATTTTGTAATTGTGCACTGCACATTCAAGTCATTAGTACTGATCATGAAAAGCACTGGTCCTAATGCCATCCCTGGAGAACCCCACTTATAATTTCCTGCAGTCCAAAAAAACTACTCACCACTATTTCCCATTTCCTATCCTTTAGCCAGTTCTGGATCCATGCTACTCAGCTATCCCTTTAATGCCATGGAATTCACCTTTACTGACAAGCCTATTGATGGCAGTTTATCATACACATTTTGGAAGTCTGTAAACACAATAACACCAACTGCATTGCCCTCACCAACCTTTTCTATTATTCGTCAAAAAACTTAAGCCAAGTCACTGAAAAAATGATTTGCCTTTAACAAATCCAGGCTGGCTTTCCTTAATTAATGCACACTTGTTTAAGGACTGTTAATTTTGTCCAGGATTTTCATTTCCAAAAGGTTCCCTACCATCGAAGCTGAACTAATTAGCTTACAGTTGTTGGGTTTATCCCTGCACCCTTTTTTGAACAAAGTGTTAATGCTTGAAATTTTCCAGTCCTCTGGCATCACCACTGTATCCTTGAGGACTAGAAAGTTATGATCAGTACATCTGCAATTTACACCCTCAATTCTTTCAGCAATTTAGGATGCATCCCACCCAGACCTGGTGACTTATTTACTTTAAGTGCAGGCAACCTTTCCAAAACTCCTCTTTATCAATTTCTAGCTCATCCAGTATTTCATGAATGCGGTAATCTGAGGTACAATAAATCTTTAAGAGAATGTGAGAAGATTGACCACGTGACTGTATTATCCAGTGGCTGTGTAGCGCAGGGTACAGTATTAATCACAAAACAAAAACAGAATTACCTGGAAAAACTCAGCAGGTCTGGCAGCATCGGCGGAGAAGAAAAGAGTTGACGTTTCGAGTCCTCATGACCCTTCGACAGAACTTGAGTTCGAGTCCAGGAAAGAGCTGAAATATAAGCTGGTTTAAGGTGTGTGTGTGGGGGGCGGAGAGATAGAGAGACAGAGGTGGAGGGGGTTGGTGTGGTTGTAGGGACAAACAAGCAGTGATAGAAGCAGATCATCAAAAGATGTCAACGACAATAGTACAAAAGAACACATAGGTGTTAAAGTTAAAGTTGGTGATATTATCTAAACGAATGTGCTAATTAAGAATGGATGGTAGGGCACTCAAGGTATAGCTCTAGTGGCTTTTTTTTTATATAATGGAAATAGGTGGGAAAAGGAAAATCTTTATAATTTATTGGGAAAAAAAAGAAGGGGGAAACAGAAAGGGGGTGGGGTTGGGGGAGGGAGCTCACGACCTAAAGTTGTTGAATTCAATATTCAGTCCGGAAGGCTGTAAAGTCCCCAGTCGGAAGATGAGGTGTTGTTCCTCCAGTTTGCGTTGGGCTTCACTGGAACAATGCAGCAAGCCAAGGACAGACATGTGGGCAAGAGAGCAGGGTGGAGTGTTAAAATGGCAAGCGACAGGGAGGTTTGGGTCATTCTTGCGGACAGACCGCAGGTGTTCTGCAAAGCGGTCGCCCAGTTTACGTTTGGTCTCTCCAATGTAGAGGAAACCACATTGGGAGCAACGAATGCAGTAGACTAAGTTGGGGGAAATGCAAGTGAAATGCTGCTTCACTTGAAAGGAGTGTTTGGGTCCTTGGACGGTGAGGAGAGAGGAAGTGAAGGGGCAGGTGTTGCATCTTTTGCGTGGGCATGGGGTTGTGCCATAGGAGGGGGTTGAGGAGTAGGGGGTGCTGGAGGAGTGGACCAGGGTGTCCCGGAGGGAGCGATCCCTACGGAATGCCGATAAGGGGGGTGAAGGGAAGATGTGTTTGGTAGTGGCATCATGCTGGAGTTGGCGGAAATGGCGGAGGATGATCCTTTGAATGCGGAGGCTGGTGGGGTGATAAGTGAGGACAAGGGGGACCCTATCATGTTTCTGGGAGGGAGGAGAAGGAGTGAGGGCGGATGCGCGGGAGATGGGCCGGACACGGTTGAGGGCCCTGTCAACGACCGTGGGTGGAAAACCTCGGTTAAGGAAGAAGGAGGACATGTTAGAGGAACTGTTTTTGAATGTAGCATCATCGGAACAGATGCGACGGAGGCGAAGGAACTGAGAGAACGGGATGGAGTCCTTACAGGAAGTGGGGTGTGAGGAGCTGTAGTCGAGATAGCTGTGGGAGTCGGTGGGTTTGTAATGGATATTGGTGGACAGTCTATCACCAGAGATTGAGACAGAGAGGTCAAGGAAGGGAAGGGAAGTGTCAGAGATGGACCACGTGAAAATGATGGAGGGGTGGAGATTGTAAGCAAAATTAATAAATTTTTCCAAGTCCTGACGAGAGCATGAAGCGGCACCGAAATAATCATCGATGTACCGGAGAAAGAGTTGTGGAAGGGGGCCGGAGTAGGACTGCAACAAGGAATGTTCCACATATCCCATAAAGAGACAGGCATAGCTGGGGCCCATGCGGGTACCCATAGCCACACCTTTTATTTGGAGGAAGTGAGAGGAGTTGAAGGAGAAATTGTTCAGCGTGAGAACAAGTTCAGCCAGACGGAGGAGAGTAGTGGTGGATGGGGATTGTTCAGGCCTCTGTTCGAGGAAGAAGCTAAGGGCCCTCAGACCATCCTGGTGGGGGATGGAGGTGTAGAGGGATTGGACGTCCATGGTGAAGAGGAAGCGGTAGGGACCAGGGAACTGGAAATTGTTGATGTGACGTAAGGTGTCAGAGGAATCACGGATGTAGGTGGGAAGGGACTGGACAAGGGGAGAGAGAAGGGAGTCAAGATAACGAGAAATGAGTTCTGTGGGGCAGGAGCAAGCTGAGACAATCGGTCTACCGGGGCAGTTCTGTTTGTGGATTTTGGGTAGGAGATAGAAGCGGGCCGTCCGAGGTTGGGCGACTGTCAGGTTGGAAGCTGTGGGAGGGAGATCCCCAGAGGAGATGAGGTCAGTGACAGTCCTGGAAACAGTGGCTTGATGTTCAGTGGTGGGGTCATGGTCCAGGGAGAGGTAGGAGGAAGTGTCTGCGAGTTGACGCTCAGCCTCCGCGTGGTAGAGGTCAGTGCGCCAGACAACAACAGCACCACCCTTGTCAGCGGCTTTGATGACAATGTCAGGGTTGGACCTGAGAGAATGGAGTGCAGTAAGTTCAGAGAGAGACAGGTTAGAATGGGTGAGAGGAGCAGAGAAATTGAGACGACTAATGTCGCGCCGACAGTTCTCAATGAAAAGATCGAGAGAAGGTACGAATCCAGAGGGAGGGGTCCAGGTGGAGGGAGAATATTGAAGATGGGTAAAAGGATCCGTTGAACTGGGAGAGGACTCCTGCCCAAAGAAGTGAGCCCGGAGACGAAGACGGCGGAAGAAGAGTTCAGTATCATGCCGAGCCCGAAATTCATTGAGGTGAGGGCGTAAGGGTATGAAACTAAGTCCTTTGCTGAGCACTGAACGTTCAGCATCGGAGAGGGGAAGGTCAGGGGGTATAGTGAATACACGGCTGGGGTTGGGACTGGAAGAAAGGGTGGGGACGGAGGGACAGGCAGGGGTGGAGGGTCCTAGATGGGTGTTGGTGTCGATGAGTTGTTGGAGCTTGCGTTCCTTAGCACTTGAGAGAAAGAGAAAAAGTTTCTTGTTGAGGCGTCGGATGAGCCGAAGGATAAAATGAAACTGGGGGCACGCGCAGCTTTGAAAAAGGGTACGGCGGTGCTGCTGGAGGGAGAGGTCGAGTGTGTTCATATGGCGGCGCATGGCACTGAGAGTGGATTTCAGAATGTGACGGGAACAGCAGTCCGAGAAACGTTTTATGTCCCGGAGATACCTGTAATCCTGGGTGGGTTCGAAACATGAGGGGTGGAATTTCAGTTGAAATTCACGTGGGGTAGGTCGGAGATGGAGACAGTCACTGAGAAAGGAGATATGGCTGTGGAAGCGGGTTTTAGTAAACACCTTGTCAAACACTAGGAGAGAAATGGAAAGCAATGAAGGTGAACAAGGCAACAGAGAGATCCGGAAATCTTGTCGCAGAGAGGAACAGAACTTCTTCAAGGAGGTAGGCATTTCTTGAAGAGCAGTGGCAGTCAATTAAACACAGAGATAAAAACAAAAAAACTGCGGATTCTGGAAATCCAAAACAAAAACAGAATTACCTGGAAAAACTCAGCAGGTCTGGCAGCATCGGCGGAGAAGAAAAGAGTTGACGTTTCGAGTCCTCATGACCCTTCGACAGAACTTGAGTTCGAGTCCAGGAAAGAGCTGAAATATAAGCTGGTTTAAGGTGTGTGTGTGGGGGGCAGAGAGATAGAGAGACAGAGAGGTGGAGGGGGTTGGTGTGGTTGTAGGGACAAACAAGCAGTGATAGAAGCAGATCATCAAAAGATGTCAACGACAATAGTACAATAGAACACATAGGTGTTAAAGTTAAAGTTGGTGATATTATCTAAACGAATGTGCTAATTAAGAATGGATGGTAGGGCACTCAAGGTATAGCTCTAGTGGGTTTTAATCAGTTGTTTAGAATAGGGTCTGGTTGGAGAAGCACACATTATGTTAGTGCTCTGTTAGTTGTGTAAATAAACAGTATGTGCTTCATCTTATTTTGTACTGCAGATGCCGAGACCATTGTTTGCCAACACACCCACCATTAGATAGGCATTGCAACCGTGTTCGTGAGCAAAGTGACCCAACAGAAGGAACATAACTGGCGACGAAGCAAAACATCACCAGTCGACGACAGCAAGGAAAGCCGCAAAAATTCCACTGAAGTGAATCAGCCGTGCCTTTCAGGCCAATTGTAAGTACAGCCCTCGCCATAGTCGTTGAAGTTATCTCCCTCCAGTATGCCACAATTTGGCCATATCAAACCGTTTGATTAGACCACTGCTGACTGGTCACATTATATTGAATGCCTCACATTCTTCTTTTTGGCCAACGACATATCAGGGGAGGAGAAGAAGTGGGCGATCCTCTTATTGACATGTGGCAGTAAAACATACGGCCGAATTCGTAGTCTAATGGCACCCAACGTCCCAGATCCAAGAGCTTTGATGAGTTGATAAATCTAGTGAAAAGCCACTTTCAGCCGAAATCCTATGTAGTAGCCTTGAAACAACTGGCAGAGCACTATGAGTTTGGGACATCGATTAATGATATGTTAAGAGACCGATTAGTATGTGAGATTAACAAAGACACCATTCAAATAAGGCTGTTGTCAAAAATGAATTTAGACTTCAGCATGGCGCTGGGGTTGGCGCTGGCAATGGAGAGCACAGTCAGGGGTCCAGAAGCGATCAAGGGAGCACAAAATGGTGCCGTCCTTCACGTCAGGAGGAAAGCACCAGTTAGAAAAGGCGCAGAAGAGTATGGCTCTGAGGAAAGGTGGGAAACAGCCACCATTAACAGACCAGCAAAAAGCAATGGTTCAACAGAGAAAACCCACATTAATAACGGCAGAAGTGGAACCAGACAGCCTGCAAACGAATGACAATTTAAAAGAATCAAGTGTTTCTATTGCCATCATAATGGGCACATTAGGTGATATTGTAAAGACAGATTGAGACAAAATTTTAAACAAAAAGGTAGAAATCGTGAAATCCAGATAATAGAGGAACCAGAATAAACAGTCAGATATTTACTCACCACACAATTTAAAAATTGGTAAAACAGAGCCTATCTATGTGACAGTGGAAGTCAATGGAAAACCCATCCAAATGGAGGTAGATACAGGGGCATCCATGACAGTTATAAGGGAACATACGTTCAAATATCTGAATGGAAGAGGCCACTCACTAAATCTGGAAAATTCAGATGCTAAATTAAAGACTGGTGAAGACACACAAGTAAGAGGTATATGCAAGGTTCCAGTACAGTATGGAAGCCAGTCTGTTAATTTACCCAGTAGTGGTAGCAGGGGAGGGTCCAAGTCTACTTAGTCAGAACTGGCTTAAGGAAATAAATTTGGAGTGGACCGAGATTTTTCAACTCAGAATGAGAGATCTGCAAAAATTATTACAGAAATATGCCTCTGTCTTCAGGGAAGAGTTCAGGAATATTTAGGGGCAGCAAGGTAAAATCCACATGGATCCAGGGGCAACCTTCAGATACTTGAAGGTAAGGCCAGTCCCCTATGCGTTATAAGAGAAAGTTGATGTTGAATTAGACAGACTGGAAAGGTTGGGAGTCTTACGACCTGTACAATTTTCTGAATGGGCAACACCCATAGTTCTAGTACTAAAGCCTGACCAGAGTCTGTGAATATGCAGGGACTACAAGTTGACCAATAACAAAGTGGCCAGACTTGACAAGCACTCTATGCCAAAAATTGATGAATTGTACTGCAAGCTGGCAGGAGGAACTGCATATATGAATCTCGACATGAGCCACGCTTACCAGCAAGTCGAGCTAGAAAAGGCCTCTTGGGATTTTGTGACTATAAGCACACATAGGAGGTTATACCAGTATAACAGGTTACCTTTCAGAGTCTCGTTGACTTGGGCCATTTTCCAACGGACTATGGGAAATTTACTTCAAGGTCTACCCCATGTGGTGGTTGATCGCAATGATGTCCTAGTGACAGGACTAATTGAAAAATGTATCTTCCAGGCAAAAGAACTGATTTACCTGGGTTATAGGGTCGATTCGCAGGGCCTTCACCCAGACAAGGTGAGAGCTATTTGTGAGGCACCAGCACCGAAAAACGCCATAGAACTCAAGTCCTCCTTGGGAATGATGAACTACTATGGCTGTTTTCTCCAAAGTTTCTCAACAGTACAGGCTCCATTATGCAGCTTACTCAAGAAAAACTATAGGTGGACTTGGTAAGCTCCACAACAGGCTTTTATGACAGTAAAGCAGGCCCTGTTGGTACATTTTGACCCGAAGAAAGAATTAATTTTAATCTGCGATGCATCCCTCTATGGAGTAGGGGGCGCTACTCTCCCACCGGATGGCGGATGGCTCCGAATGGCCCATTGGTTACATCTCAAGAACACTGAGTGTGGCAGAAGGAAGATGCTCACAAATAGAGAAAAGCGGCTTATCCATTGTTATTTGGCATTAAGAAATTCCACCAATACATCCAAGGTCACCACTTCACCATTGTATCCGAACACAAGCCACTACTAGGCTTGTTTGGGGAAAGTAAGGCAATATCCCCAATTGCCTCGGCATGCATTCAAAGGTGGGCACTGATTCTAGCTGCTTACGAATATACTTTTATCCACAAGCCGGGAAGCCAGACTGCAAATGCTGATGCACTGAGCAGATTACCTCTAAAAGACAGCAATGTGAACATCCTCATTCCTCAAGAACTTGTTATTAAACTTTCTAGATTTGTCACCAGTACATGCCAAACAAATAAGAGAGTGGATAGGCCGTGATCCAGTTTTTGCAGAGATGGTCTAACAAGCCAAAGTCGGACGAAATGAAGCCCTATTTTAATAGGAAATATGAGCTCACCTGCTAGGATGGTATTGTGCTGTGGGGAGCAAGAGTCATTGTGCCTCCGGAGGAAGACAGCCAGTATTGACCAAATTGCATAAAGTTTACCCTGGCATCTCTAGAATGAAAATGTTGGGGCGCAGCTACTTATGGTGGCCAGGGATGGACACAGAAATTGAAACTTTTGGTCAAGAGCTGCATGTAGTGCCAGCAGGTACAGAAATGGCCCCCTTCTGCTCCACTGCATCCCTGGGAATGGCTAGGAAGGCCATGGGTCTGCCTCCACATTGACCATGTGGGGCCTTTTTTGGGCCCAATGTTCCTCTTGATTCTAAATGCTCACTCGAAGTGGATGGATGTATAAGAGGTGAGATCACCCACATCTGTCACCATCATAAACAGATTAAGTCAAGAGTTTTGCGATACATGGGTTACCAGAGATAATAGTGTCTGATAATGGAACAGCATTCACCAGTGGGGAATTTCAAAGATTCACAAGTCTCAATGGCATAACGTATCTTAAGACCTCACTATACCACCCTGCATCCAATGGTTTAGCCAAGAGGGCAGTCCAGACCTTCAAGTCCTGAATGAAAAAACTGGATGGTGACCCTCTTGCAACTAGATTATCACATTTCCTACTCAGCTATAGGACTACACCACACACGACCACTAGTATTGCCCCCACAGAGACGTCTCAGGACACGTTTGAGTCTCATAAGACTGAATTTAGGGGGGAGGGCAGAGAGAAGTCAGGAGGCCTAGAAAAATGGATACTATTACCACAGTTGTGAAAGAAAGGTCACTGTTGGAGATGGGCCCAAATGGCTACCAGGTGAAGTTAGTGCAATGACAGGGTGCCTGTCCTATCCCATATCGGTTGAAGGTCGGATAATTAGGAGACATGTAGATCACCTCAGGAAAAGGGAAACAGATCTACAAGAAAGGATACACCAAGCATTCCCGTTGGAGTCTACACCACATGTAGAAGGAACTCTCCTTGGTTTGGAAGTTCCTGTAGGATCCGTTGAGCCTGAGAGAGTCAAAGAGACAAACTTACAGGTTCCTAGTGGAGAGCCTAGTGGACAGATGACCCCTGAGAGGGAGGCCTCAGATAAACCATCCAAAACCATAGAACTTCGACATTCAACACAATTGAAGAAGGCTCCAGAGAGACCGAATTTGTAAATAGTTGATAAATTGTAAAGACCGTAAATTATAGGAGGGATGTGGTAATCTGAGGTGCAATACACCTTTAAGAGAACATGAGCAGATTGACCACGTAACTGTATTATTCAATGGCTGTGTAGCGCAGGTTACAATGTTAATCGGTAGTTTAGAATAGGGTCTGGTTGGAGAAGCACACATTGTATTAGTGCTCTGTTACTTGTGTAAATAAACAGCGTGTGCTTCATCTTATATTGGTTTCTGCATCTGCATTACATTGTTTGCCAACTCACAAACTGGTAGGTAGGCGTGCAACCATGTTCGTGAGCAAAGCAACCAACAGAAGGAACATAACAATAAGTATAAGTTTCCTCTCTCTCATGCTGTAAAACTCCTTTGCATCTGTTTTTGCATCTTCAGGTCCAAATGGGCATGGGTCCACAGCACAAGATAGCCCAAATTTGGCATTCACTGATACTAATGACAATTTCATTCACAAAGACAACAGGATGGCTATTGCGAAAATGGAAAATTGCCACACTGGTGCATATGTGTCTGCTAAGATTTAGTTCTGTTTCTAACCATATCTGACTTGAAAGGACTTGGCACTAAAAGTGGATGCCTACAACGGAAAGCATTCCATTCCCCAATGCACAAATTCTAGGTCTAGCACAAACTTCAGACAAAAAGAAGTTTTTGTGAATATTTCACTATGTACTGAAAAAGTATAACTTCACTCTAGAATTGTAATTTGAGTGTTAAAGTCCATCTTGCTGATACCTGCACTGAATTATCTTGGAGTATTTCCTGCCATTGATATCAATGAGTGTTTTGTTAGTTGTAGGTCGATTGAGCCACTGGGATACCTTGTCATGAGGCTTGTCTCTTTAAATCCAACATAATACTGTATATACTTTCTGATGACCCTATGTGCAACAATGTAAATGCTTAAATATAGTGTGATGTAACTGACTAAATAGATGCCATAAAGAAGGGGAAATGCATCATAAAGTCATCCTGTCGAACACAAAGAATGTTTGGTAAACAAAAACACCAGGGAATATATATGTTATATGTTGTGGTGAAAATGAGGGTCAACTTTTCTGGGAGTTCTCATTTCCCACACAAAGAAGTATTAAAACAAGCAGCTCATACTAATAGTGCTGGGTGTCAGTAGCTGGATATTTGAACTTACAGCTGATCATCAATCTCATTTTATACGGGCAACAATAGCTGTATTTAGTTGATTATCTGTATTCAATATTTTGAATTCAGAGATTAGTAGTTGTACACGCCTACATTCCTGATATCTTAGTGTTTTTGCAATTCTGCTAAGTAGCCAGGAATGATGCAGGAAATGCGAGTCACCCTTTAAACAGATGCACGGTGTATACTATCAGTTTGCAATGACGTCTTTCGGCTTCAATGACACAGTCAGGAACTCAGTAATGGTCTGGTCAGAGGAACACTCAGTGTTTGTGTAATTGCAACCGACGTGCTCACATTTGGACTGCATTTTCCACCCCACATTGTTCCACTGACTGGTCTTCCTTTCATAGTTATCAGGAATCCAAGCATCCTGTTTTTGAAAACAGAGTCATGGCTGCCTTTAACCTTTATTTTAACCACAGCGAAATATTATTCTGATTTTCCACCCAAACTGTATGACTCTAACCTGAGTTAAAACTTTAAAGGTAGTACCTTTACATCTAAAAAATTGTTGGGAAACTTTTTTTTTATCATGTGGGGAGAGACAAGAGGCATGCATTATTGTTATCTAGGTGATGTAGTGAACCATACTGGTAAAATGAATATCATTACATTTTGGGCGCTCGTGGGCAAACAAAAAAACGTTTGTGAAATAATTTTTCATTATGACATACACCATTATATCGTCCCTTCCCTTTATGGCCCCCACGCAATTTCGTCAAACTTTATATTTTCTGAACGGATAATGTTCAAGCCAAGAAAAGTGGACCACATTCAACTTGAAAACAAAAGGAAACATTTCTTTTCTAGCCAAAGGTCAGGTGCATAAAACCTCCAATTCAGTTAAAAAAAAAGTTCCACACTGCTGTACCTTTACACATCATGGTCAATTTTATCACAGAATTCTAAAGCATCCAAAATTTCCAGCTCACTTCGATGCACCATATAATATACTAAAATTTGGTCAATCTACTTGCTGAATGACCAAGTGAATTAATTACATAAAACTTTGGTTAATTAAATATATAAATTTAGATAAAGATGCCAGCGAGGGAGGCGTGCCCTATCTGCATCATCTGGGAGTTTGTGGAGAGCAGCATGGTACCAGGCAGCCACATCTGGGTCAAAATCCTGGAACTCCTTTGCTAACAGCGCTATTGGTGCAGCTACACCAAGTGGACTGCAGCGGTTCAAGAAGGCAGCTCACCTCCACATTCTCAAGGGTAATTAGTGATGGGCAATAAATGCTGGCCTAGCTAGCGATGTCCACATCCTGTGAGCAAATAAAAAAGGAAGTATCTGTAGCTCGAAGAACTTCAGTTCAGAGTTGTTAAGCTGCAAGCTAAAGTGTAGCGATTGCAATGCATCAGGGAGGAAAAGAGATGCTTTGACATTTCGACCCAAGAGGTAATCACATCCATTGTGTTAGATACTTTCATGATAACGAAGGAAAAAAACACTGAATTGCATCCGGAAATATTGGACTTTAAAAATAAGACCTGAATTTGTAAAAAACGCACACAAACCACTGGCTGGAATGCTGCAGGGCGACTCCCTAAGAGGTAATGGAGCCCCATCCTGTTGCCAGACAAAGTACTTCTAAAGATGTTCAGAAACTAATTGCTCCTTCCGGTCAAGACAATGGGACATATGGGGGATAAGTATCATCTCGTTAAGGAATCCTGTGAGAAATGCCCAGACAGATTTGTGAATTTGCTTCCCACTTGGTGTATACAAATAAGGGATTAAAAGTGAGCTGAAAAGCTGCCTGGGTGTCTGTCTGTTGGTGGATGTTCTGAGAGTCTATTGGTGGATGTTCTGAGAGAGCATGTGCTGGAAGTTTGACTCAGAAGTAATAGCCACATCCAGTACCCCTGCAAATAGCCATTTTGCAGGTATCCCAATCTCTCTCCCTCTCCACTGAAGTCAACATAACTAGAACCTCAAAACTACCCAAGTCAATACTACTGAAACCTTGAAACACCTACCTAAGTCAATTCTACTGGAATTTCAAATCGCAATGCTCAATCATCTACTCCCACAAGTCAAGGACTGTTCTGTATCGGCTTTTAATAAATATATACATTCACTTACTTCAAGCTAAGTTCTTACTTTTAACCTTTGTGACCGTATAAGCATGTGTTTTATCCCTTCTTGCCTTTAGTAATTAATAAACTTACCCTTACCTTTAACTCAAGAAAGTCTGATCAAATTAACTCCTTCAAAACCAGAACAATTGGGTCTGGGAAAAAGGTATCTGTAAAAGGGATCCTTTTTAGACTAAATCTTGTTGGGTGGGGGTTGCTGAGCTGAACAAAGACAGGGAGCCAGTTCATACCTTCTCAACTGGGTTTGGGGGTTTCCCAGCCAGACGGTGACAAATTAAGAGATCTCGCATGGATCAACAACTTTGAGGAACCTCACCTGGGGGGGCAGCCATAACAAATTGGAGGGCTATATTAACTGTGTACCCAGTTAGCGTCAGAGGCGTACTGTCAGAAATTCCACACCCTCAGGAAATAGACTGACCAGATGTACCTGGAATTTGAATGGCTTAAGCAACTTGCTTTTGACCATTGGGTGTGGGCACTTAAAACAGAAGCCACTTATGGAAACCTCCATGAAATAATTCTCCTTGAGGAACTTAAAAACTCCCTACCCTTTCCAATAAGAACGCACCTAGAGGAGCAGCTGGTCACAGGGGCCAAGCAGGCAGTCACGTTGGCTGACAATTATGGGTTAATCCACAAACCCCCGTTCCAGAAGAGACCCTCCCCTAGTCACCCCCAACAAACTGGGAAGGATAGAAGGGGCGGGGAAAGTGATAGGAAACTGAGCACCCGTGAGAGAGGGGGAAATTTGTGGGTCCTCCTCAGGATAGAAAGTGTGGTGCTGAAATGAAAAGAAGCCTGTGTGTTTTAACTCTTGGAAGGTAGGGTGCATCTGGGCCAACTGCTGGAGGCTACGGGAAAAACCAATGGGATTTATCGGGGCACCTACACCCCGTGCAGAGAATGGGAATCAGTCAGAGAGCATGGCAGACCGGGATATGGCTCTGACAGCAGCTGTGAATCCTTGCAGAGGCACTCCTGAGAATGTGGATGAGGTTAAATGAATCCTTGAGGGTTACTGGGATTTTGTATCCGAAGGAAGGGTGGCCACATTTGTCTATAGCCCAACAAGCTCCAACAGAGGAAGTTGAAGAGGCACTGCAGGCAAAAGACCCTCTGGTCTGGTTATCTGAAACCTTTTTTGGGAGTCCAGAAGACCCTAAGGAGGTGATAAATAAATCTTCCTTGGTAATGGCCCAGCAAGTTGACCCACAGTTAAAAGCATTAGCTCAGACTGCTCACAATGAGGCCGACAGAAGCAGTCACTGAATGCTTCTTTAAAAATGAAGTGCTGATGAAGAAATGGAGAACCCCTCACAGGCCTGAAACTGAGGTGTGGACAGTGATCCACCAGGTGGTAGTGTCACCAAGGTACTGTGGGAAATCCTGGAGGTGGGTTATAACAATATGTTTTAAATTTAGTGGTCAGGGACGGGAGGATGTGTCTGCGACTCAATTAGGTAAGGAGACGTCACTGTAGTTGTGTTGGAGCCTCAGGCTTTGCCGTTGTCCAAAATACATACTTCCTACCAGTGTGGATTAGAACAAAGATTATAGGGTGGATGGGAAAATTGGCCATGGGCAAAAGGGAATGTATAGTTGTGGTAAACAGTGTAGCCAAGTGAGGCAGACACTGTTCCATGACACGGAGTTCTGAAAGCTGTGTTGCCTGCCCGGTGTCAAGGTTAAGCATGTCTCTTTGAATCTAGAGAAGGGTGGAAAAGGTCCTGTTGTTGCAGTTCATGGAGGAATTAATGACATAAGTAGAACTAGGAATGAGGTTCTGCTGAGTGGGTTTGAAGAGCGAGGGTACAAAGTAAAAAGCAGAATGTCAAATCTCTGGAATAATAATGAGCTATGTACAATTTGGAATAGGGATAAACAGATTAGAAGTTTAAATGCATTGCTGAGAAGAGGGGAGTGGCAGGCAGGGGTTTCAATTCATGGGATGCTTACATTAAAAGGACTTGCTCTGTTGGGATGGACTTCACTTAAACTGGCTTAAACCAGTATCCTTGTGATCTGGATAACCAGGGTGGTAAATAGGACTATAGACCATTAAGGAGGAATGGGTTCATGCAAGGAAGAATCTATAAGATAGAAGAGAAGTCAAGTTGTGGAGCAGAGTAGCCATCTGGGTAAAATCAAGTAGATTGTATCAGAAAGGTATTCTGAGATTAACAATGGTAATACAACGTTAGCAATTATGGCCACATAAGTGAAACACAGTAAAAAGTTAAGATGCTATATGTATGAATACACAAAAACATTTGTAATGGGATAAATGAATTGATAGCATAAATAAAGATAAATGGGTTTGATCTCGCAGTCATTATTGAGACATGGTTGCACAGTGACGGAAGTTTGGAAGTAAATATCCTGATTTATCTAATACTATAGTTACTGCTGGGGCCTCACAAACTGCATCAGTGTTTTCTCTCCTTTGTTATTTCTTAGCTCCACCCGTATTAATTCTATATTCTGATTTTCTGGGCTATGATCTTTTCTCGCTACTGCTTTTATCTCATTCTTTATTACCTACCTCCTTTTCAATTTTGCCTATCTTTCCTAAAAGTCAAATACCCTCAAATATTTATTTTGCAACCTTGGGAAAGCTGCAATCCTATTCTCAGTAATAGCTGCAAAATCAAATCCATTTATTTTTATTTGTACCATTAACTCATCTATCTGGTTATGAATGTTTAGTGGATTCAGATATAACACCTTTAATTTTAACTTCACACTATTATTCTCTGCTGTGGCTTTGGTTGCTGATGCCCTCTTACCATTATAATGGAGTATAAATAGGGTATAATGGGGAGGGGGCGCAAGTGTGAAAGTTTGGCAGGAAGAATGGAAAAAAATGGTTTTTAAAAGGTCAGAGCCTACCTGAATGTTGAAATTCATAGGGATTTGGGTGTCCTTATATTTGAATCACAGAAGGTTAACATGCAGACACAGCAAGCAATGAGATGACCTTCCTTGACTGGAAAGTCTAATCTTAGGAATAAGGGGTTGGCCTTTTGAGATGAGGAGAAATTTCTTCATTCAAAGCATTGTGAACCTTTGGGATCCTCTACCCCAGAGATCAAGGGATATGAGAATAGGACAGAAAAACAGGGTTAATGTAAAAGTTCAGCCATGATCTTATTGAATGATGGGGCAAGTTCAAAGGACCGTATAACCTACTCTTGCTTTGGTTCCTTACATTCTAATATTCTAAACTACATCTTCTAAACCCTTGATCATATATCCTAGATGTAAATAGCCATGGATATTGTGATATGTGTATAACTGCTGCGCTTTTTATCAAATTAATCCGTATTAGCATTTCATCTGCTTTTCTACAACCTTTTGCTTTCAGTTAAACGGTCTCTGCAACCTTAACTATTAATCCGGATTTGTTGCTTGATAATGAATTGAAGGGCCAACAATTCAAAATGACACATAGAAGTAGCTATATTTATTCACAAGTCTCCTATGGTGCATTTATACTACATGATCAGGAAAAGTTCAATTAGAAATCATTCTGTTTTCATTCCTTGTGCTCAAGAATCTGTTTTCTTCACATTTTAGGCTGGATGTTAGTGGAACAGCTGCAACACAAAATAAACTGCACATGTGCTTGTTGCCACATACTCAGGTGTCTTAAATGCATTATGCAGCTGGGAAACGTCTGCACAGTGAATACAAAACTGTACTACAGTGGAGTAGCTTAGTGCGCTAGTACTTAAAAAAATCATAGAAGCCTTTGCTCACATGATTATGTATATGGCCATTGGTGGAGGAATTAACTCTGAAAATGGATGCAGCAACTACCACTTTTAAGCAGCCTTAATCCCTCCAACGGTACCTCAAATATATTGCTACCATTTCCCAAGATTTTGCTCCCACTGCCAGCTGTTTCATAAGTCCCAATAAGTGTGCACATACTTCCACTTTCAATTATTAAGAACAGTGGAGCAACATAAATGTTTAAATTGAAAAAATTGGATGTGATAAGATCTAAGGTCTGAAATGGACAGAATGGAGCATTGTGCTAGAGCTTTCATATCTGGGTCATAGATTCAGATTCAGTCCACAATGATTTAAATGAAAGGGTCCTCCATCTCCTCACGAAAATAGTCCTACATAAAATTGATTTCGGTAATCTCAATCTTGTTCCTACTTTCACTGCATAAGCAATCCCCTAATTCAATAATTTTGCTCAGTCACAGGATACTTTGCACTGAATGTTTAAAAAAACCATATTGGTTAAATAGGCAAAGTTTTCAGAGGTTGTGAGTGAAGCATAATTTTGCACTGTTCTAACTTGAGTTAAATATGTGAGATCAGAATCAAACAGTCAATCTGGGCAAATTCTCCAAAGATACTTTTTGTACAACACAATAACAACTGAAGTTGCCCAGCTGGTAAAAACACAAAGACTTTAAACTGTTGTCAAAGCATATAAAGCAAGAAAGTCAACACCATTGAGGATGAAGCAGCCTGATTGATTGGCACCCTATACACCATCTTAAACATTCACTCTCTCCACAATCGACATACCATGGCAGCAGTGCGGACCCTATGCAAGATGCACTGCAGCAACTTGCAAAACCTGCTTCGACAGCACATTTCAAACCCATGACCCACCTATAAGAACAAGGGCAGCAAATACATGGGGACACCATCACCTGAAAATTCCCTTCCAAGCCACACATCATCTTGACTTGGAACTATGTCGTCGTTTCTTCATTGCCGCTGGGTCAAAATCCTGTAACTCCCTTCCTATCAACACTGTAGATGTACCTACACTAGATGGACTGCAGCAGTTTAAGAAATCAGCTCACCACCACCATCTCAAGGGCAATTAATGATGGGCAACAAATGAGGCTTTGCCAGAAAGTCTTACACCCCATGAAAGAATCAAAAACATCAAGTGCAGTTTACCCTGCAATGTAATTCGATCTAATATATTAAGACTATTCAAAATATCTACTTAATTGTGTACACAGTCATTCTTTGACATATAATTGTTCTCTTAATTGTTCCTAAAGTATGATTTGATTAAAAGCATTATATTAAAGAATTGAAGTATTAATAATGAAGGGTAAAATTGGTAATATAAAAAAATTTAGGAACACTAGTAGGTCAATGCCTCAAAATGCCCAGAAAATAGGTGTGCATTTTTTTGATTTGGCTTTAGTTTCACAAGAAGAGTTTTAAATAAAATCTTCAAAGTAGACAAAATATAAACCAAAACAAAAACAGAATTACCTGGAAAAACTCAGCAGGTCTGGCAGCATTGGCGGAGAAGAAAGTCCCTTCTCTTCTCCGCCGATGCTGCCAGACCCGCTGAGTTTTTCCAGGTAATTCTGTTTTTGTTTTGGATTTCCAGCATCCGCTGTTTTTTGTTTTTAAAATATAAACCAAATAGGCCATAATATGCCAAAGAATTTTCACTACATTTTACTATCGAGAACAAATTGCAGTTTAGCGATTTTGCATTATTTTATTTCTCAAGCGTGAACATATAAAAATAAATAATTTCTTACCTTATTGGAAGCCATCTCGCTGACTGACCGGTAGGTTTGTATTGTCTCAAGTTGATCCAAACACCAATCTAATTCTTCCAGAGTCTCCATGGCTAACTTTTGATAGGATTCTTCTGTAAACAAGCACATAGGCATGTAATCAGGGTTCAACTCCTGCACAGTGTCCATATCAGTATTACTTGAGCAGCCCAAAGTCAGACCACAATGTTCCTTCATCATGCGTCTCTGGCTTTCCCTTTGGTTACAGAAGGCGATACGGTGCTGCTATTGCTGTCCGTGTTCGTTGTCATCAGATTCAGGATGTCAGTAATTCATCAACAAAAAATCTTCTGGAGGTGCCAAGGCGGCCATGAGTGACACTACGAGAATTGCAGATTGCTTGCTTTGCTCAGAGCAATGATTTCCCAACTAAGACGTCACATTTACAACATAAAATTAATCAGAACGCTGTTTACTTTCGGAGCGAAACTATGACTTGCAATTTTCGTTATGTGTAATTACTCTTCGAAGTAAGTCAGTTGCACTTCGATATATTACTGCTTAGAAAAAAGTCGACTGAAGAGATCTAACAAAGGTAGGAAAAACGCATTTAAGAGTCACCAAATCAGCTTGATATTTGCTGGGCACTTGTTGCGTGACGGACTTTCCACAAGTTAATATTTAGAATCATACAATCCTCAGATAAGCTCACACAAGGGAGTCCCCTCTTCTCACCGAGTGCCAAATAAAGTATTTCTCTGATGAGTTTGTAGTCATACGAAGTTTGGCTGACCGGAGTAACTTTGTTTCTCGTGAAATGCCAAAAAGTTTCTGAGCCTAGCCAAAAACACATAGAAACCCTGGACTGGACTTTCCTCCCAAAATACACCAATCCAGTAAACTAGTCAACAATGCATTGCAAAATCACAAGTAATTCTCGGATTAGGGTAATATATTCTAGGAATAAAGATCATGGAATTGTTACGGTGCAGAAGGAGGCCATTTGGCCCATTGTGTCTGCACTGGCTCTCCGAATGAGCAATTTACATAGTACCATTTCCTGCCTTCTCCCCGTAACCCTACACATTCTTCCTTTTCAGATAAGTCTAATTCCCTGTTGAATGCTTCAAGTGAACCTGCTTCCACCACACTCTCAGGCAGTGCATTCTAGACCCTAATCACTTGTGTGATAAAAATGTTTTTCCTCATATTGCTTTTGCTTCTTTTGCAAATTGCCTTAAAATTGGTGCCATCTCATTTTCGATCCATTCAAGAGCGGGAACAGGTTCTCCCTATCTACTCTGTCCAGACCCCTCATGATTTTGAATATCTCTATCAAATACCTTTCAGCCTTCTTTCCTTCAATGAAAACAGTCCCATCTTCTCCAACCTGTCAGCCTTCTTTCCTTCAATGAAAACAGTCCCATCTTCTCCAATCTATCTTCGTAACTGAAGTTCTTTTTCCCTGAAACCATTCTTGGGAATCTTTTCTGCACTCTCTCCAATGCCTCCACTAAAGTGCGGCAACCAGAGTTGGACAAGATACTCCAACTGAAGCCGAACTAGTGTCTTAAGTTCAATATAACCCCCTTGTTCTTATTCTCTATGTCTCTATTAATAAAGCCTAGGATACTGTGTGCTTTTTAAAAAACTGTTCTCTCACCCTATCCTGCCACCTTCAATGACTTGTGCACATATACACCCAGGTCCCTCTGCTTCTACACCCCCTTTAGAGCTGTATCCTTTATTTTATATTGTTTCTCCATGTCCTTCCTACCAAAATGAATTACTTTGCATTTTTCCGCATTGAACTCCTTCATTCCACCAACTTGTCTACATCCTTTTGACTTTCTACATATCCTCCTCACAGTTCATAATGTTTCCAAGTTTTGCATCATCTACAAATTTTGAAATAGTGCCCTGTACACTAAGGTCTAGGTCATTAATATATATAAGGAAAAGCAAGTGTTCCAACATTGACAAGGCAATTACAAAGGTATAAGGACAGAGTTGGCTAAAGTGGACTGGGAAAAGAAGTTAAAAGATAAAATGGTAGAGAAGCAGTGGCAGATACTTAGAGATATTTCATAACTCTTTACAAAGATATATTCCATTGAGAAAGAAGACTCTATGAGAAGGATGCAATATTCATGGCTAACTAAGAAAGTTAAGGATAGTATCAAATTGAAAGAAAGGGCATACAATGCTGTGAAGATTTAATGGTAGGCCAGAAGATTGGGAACATTTTAGAAATCAGTGAAGGATGACTAAATTGTCATGAACGCTGAGCCTTACCAGATGATTATGTTTTAAAACGTCCCTTCAACTCAAAAGTAAAACATATAGTTCTGAAAGCGGGTGGTAAATTCCTGGTAAACATCTCAGTTTGGAGAAGTGCCCATGTCACTTCACGTTACCATGGGTGAGACTTGAGAAGGGATAGAAAGTCAAGTAGAAACCCATTGAGATGTTGTGTTGCAGTTTCTAGCACCTTGCACAGAAGCTCACAAAGCAGAGGGAAAACTTATTCTGAGAAGCAGGGAGAAGAGAACTGGAACTCTTCCCGGAACAAGTCTTCTCTGTTCTGTAGGAAATAATGGGGAGTAGAAATAAAACTCAATATGGGGCAAAAGTACAATTTTATCTGAGCTGACTAAACCATTTAAAGGGACTAGATGCAGTAATCTGTGGAATTCTGGGTTGTCAGGATTGTTATGAATTGAGGGAAAAGGGAATGCGTCGAGGTGTGCATTGGTGGTGATAATCATATCTGAAGAGTCGGAGTGGAGTGGTTGTCGGTGAACATGGGATGATTTGACTTGGCGAGTTGGGGACTGATTGAGCTCAGTTGGAGACCTGTGAGAAGCTTTTAGACTGCTCTTTGATACTACATGTATGCCCAAGGTGTAGTGTAAAGCTAACAAAATTTAGCTTTGTTTATATTTGATGTACCATTTGCCTCTTAGTTAATATTTGAATAATGGAAGTGGAGTTAAGACTAAAATCAGTTCAGCCTTGATCTTATTGAATGGCCAAGGAAGCTCAAGGGGCCAAATGGCCTAGTCTTGCTCCTATTTATTATGTTCTTATGTGAAATTGTTAAGTATTGCTGAAAAAAAATACTGTGGAAGCTTTTCATCTTGCACTCATCAGGACAGGTGCAAGAATGCAAAAGTTCAAAGGGAACAACAATTTATACTGCATGAGAAAAGGGGTACTGATTGGTTGGCAAGTTGGCTCCAATTAGTCAAGGCATTGCCATGGTGAATGCACCAAGGAGCTGTTGTCCCCCATGCCTTTGTTTATTCGAAAAAGGTACAATGTCTGTACATATTCTTTTTGGCTGCAGAGGACAGCCCCCTGCATATGAATATATGTAGCTTCTAGAAAGCATAAGTGAGCTACATTGTGAGCCTGACTGATAATCTTAAAGTGATCGTTAGTGTAATTTTTAGCACACTTGGGATTGTTCAGCAAGTGCTTTCCAATCGAGGAATCATATCAAATGTTCGACATTATGTTCTGAGTTTTGAAAGCACAGGTTAAATAAGTACAGTCAGCACTCTGCTTATTGCGAACAGCTGAAGGGATATGCTATTTGATGTTATCTATTTAATGTGAGTGTATTAGATCCAGTGTTTTTCCAGTGTTCATTTCAAAGTGTATTGATAATGCTACAGTGAGACATAGCCCCACGATCGAGCGAGTGCTCAAGCAGGATAAGTTTGAACAAATTGGTTGTAGGATTACTAACCTACACTGTGCCCTAGGATGCGTTTGGTCTAAGGTGCGTAAATTTATTTCATTTTTCGATTTGATCCATTTGTGCTGCTGTATTTCCTCAACAGATGACTGCACCATGAGCAATACCCACTTAAAATATGCCTGCACTGTAAACTCATTCAAGCAAAAGCATTTCGGCAGTGAAATTACTGATGCCGCCAAACACGTAATGAATATGTCTGATCATTTACTCTCCGAAAGCAAAGTTTGTCCTCGTGCATGGCTTCAATTTTGATGTTCCTACATCCCACATGAACTGGGAAGAAGAGATATTTGAGGAGATTGAACTCCTCTATTCTCAGCTATCTCGCCACAGTGTCCAATGAAAACGCTGAGTCCTTGAAAGTGCACTTGGATGGTCTAGCATGTGCATATTGTGAGATACTCAAAGACTTCTCCGGTTTGCACGTGCAGTGTGAATGTTTGGTAGCGCTGCAAGACCTCAAGGCCAATCCAGGCACAGATATTTGCAAAACGGACAAAGGAACTGGAATAATCATCCTTAACAACAGTGACAATATTGACAAAATGCACACCATTCTTAATGATGGATCCAAATTCATATCCATTGGATCCGTCACCAAGCACGACCTGCTCGAAGGCAAGTTACAGAAACATCTGTTAGACTAATGTAAGAGTAACAAACTGCCTTGTGGTATACATGATAGGATTCGTCCTCATGGTTCACTAGGTCAACGTACATATGGGCTGCCAAAGACAAATAAAATTGAGGTTCCATTATTTTGTCCTATCTTACCTATACTGGCTCTGCACAACATGAATTGGCCAAATGGTTGAACGAGTTGCTACAAATATTTCACATATATGTGAAGGATTCCTTTACTTTCGCGAAGACTATACAGGACCCACATATCGACAGTAATACTGTGTCTTTGTGCTCATTCGACATTGTGAGCCCATTCACTAATGTGCTGCTTAAGGAAATCATAGACATTTGCGCAGTGTCACCATATCATGGCAACCTAGACGCGTCGTCATGTTCTAAATCTGTATTCACTGAAGTTACAAACTTCAGCTTGCCCAGTTGAATTCCGCATGTGTTCTCCTCCAGGGCCAGCTCTTGCTAACAATTACAGCGTTTCCATGAGAAAAGCGTTTTCAATGTAATGACCTCTAATGCCTTCCATATTTCCGATACATAGATGACACGTTTTCTATATTTGAATCTGCAGTTGCATATAAGAATCTCCTTACACATTTTAATGGGCTCCATACTGTGCTCAAATCCACCTTTGAAATTGAATAGTTTAATGATCTCCCTTTCCATGATATAATAGCTGAGGAATCTGCTAATAGTTTCTCTACTACTGTATACTGGTTAAAATGCATGTTGGAGTTGCTACAGCTCCAGATGCTACAAGATTGGCCTTATCGGCAATCTTGTATAAAGGGCCTGAATCATTTGCCCACTATGCAAGCATGATGCCAAAATAGGCTGTATCAAAGCTATCCTACTGGATATTGGCTACCTTGATCCGATCACTTCTCACTGTGTATCACGCATGCTCACGAATCGGCCTACGTTTGCCACTTTCACACCTGAAAAGTGGCCCGTATAACTCAAATGACCCTACAAGGGTAAAGTACCTCAAAAATTTGAGTAATAGGTAAAGCTAGCCATTTCACGCTGATATCTTTGCCCTGCTATTACCACATTCTGCTTTCTGACCTTAATGCCACCATCAGCACCTCCTTTAGCCGGTACCATTATCATTAACATTCCTTTGTCCTTTTCATCGTGACATCTTTGTCAATCTTTCCTTTGCCTCCACCTATCGCTGCCCTTCTTTCCAGCTTCATCTGCTCCACCCCCCTTAAACAGTATACATTTCATCACATTTTTACTTTTCTTTCGCTCTGAAGAAGAATCATATGGACTCGAAACATTAACACAATTTGTAACTCATGGCCCAGCATATCCCCCATTCCGCCATTACCATCAAGCCAGGGGATCAACCCTGGTTCAATGAAGAGTGCAGGAGGGCATGCCAGGAGCAGCACCAGACATACCTAAAAATGAGGTGTCAACCTGGTGAAGCTATAACACAGGACTACTTGCGTGCCAAACAGCATAAGCAGAAAGTGATTGACAGGGCTAAGCGATCCCACAACCAACGGATCAGCTCTGAGCTCTGTAGTCCTGCCACATCTAGTCGTGAATGGTGGTGGACAATTAAACAACTCACTGGAGGAGGAGGCGCCACAAATATCCCCATCCTCGATAATGGAGGAGCCCAACACATCAGTGCAAAAGATAAGGATGAAGCATTTGCTACAATCTTCAGCCAGAAGTGCCAAGTGGATTATCCGTCTCAGCCTCCTGCGCAGGTCCCCAGCATCACACAGATGCTAGTCTTCAGCCAATTCAATTCACTCCACATGATATCAAGAAACGGCTGAAGGTACTGGATACTGCAAAGGATATGGGCCCTGACAATATTCCGGCAATAGTACGGAAGACTTGTGCTCCAGAACTTGCCGCGCCCCTAGCTAAGCTGTTCCAGTACAGCTATAACTGGCATCTATCTAGCTATGTGGAAAATTGCTCAGGTATGTCCTGTACACAAAAAGCAGGACAAATCCAACCCGGCCAATTACTGCCCCATCAGTCTACTCTCCATCATCAGTAAAGTAATGGAAGGGGTCATCAACAATGCTATCAAGCGGCACTAGCTTAGCAATAACCTGCTCACTGATGCCCAGTTTGGGTTCCACCAGGACCACTCAGCTCCTGATCTCATTACAGCCTTGGTTCAAACATGGACAAAACAGCTGAATTCCCAAGGTGAGGTGAGAGTTACTGCCCTTGACATCAAGGCCACATTTGCCTGAGTGTGGCATCAAGGAGCCCTAGCAAAACTGGAATCAATGGGAATCAGAGGGAAAACTCTCCGCTGGTTGGAGTCATACCTAGCACAAAGGAAGATGGTTGTAGTTGTTGGAGGTCAGTCATCTCAGCTCCAGGACATCACTGCAGAAGTTCCTCAGGGTACTGTCCTTGACCCAACCATCTTCATTTGCTTCATCAGTGACTTCCTTCCACCATTAGGTCAGAAATGGTGATGTTCGCTGATGATTGCACAATGTTCAGCACCATTTGAAACTCCTCAGATACTGAAGCAGCCTGTGTCCAAATGCAGCAAGACTTGGACAATATCCAGGCTTGGGCTGACAAGTGGCAAGTAACACTCACACCACACAAGTGTCAGGCAATGACCATCTCCAACAAGGGAGAATCTAACCATCGCCCCTTGATGTTCAATGGCATTACCATCGCTGGATCCCCCACTATCAACATCCTGGGGATTATCAATGACCAGAAACTGAACTGGACTAGCCATATAAGTACTGTAGCTACAAGAGCAGATCAGAGGCTAGGAATAGTGCGACAAGTCTCCAAAGCTTGTTCACCATCTACAAGACATAAGTCAGCAGTGTGATGGAATACTCCTGGATGAGTGCAGCTCCCACAACACTCAAGAAGTTTGACACCATCCAGGACGAAGCAGCCTGCTTGATTGGCATCACATCCACAAACATTCACTCCCTCTGCCACCGACACACAGTAACAGCAGTGTGTACCATCTACAAGATGCACTGCAGCAATTCACCAAGGCTCCTTCGACAGCACCTTCCATACCCACAACCACTACCATCTAGAAGGACAAGGGCAGCAGATAGATGGGAACACCACCACCTAGAAGCTCCTGTCCAAGTCACTCACCATCCTGACTTGGAAATATATTGCCATTCCTTCACTGTCACTGGGTCAAAATCCTGGAACTCCCTCCCTAACAGCACTGTATACCCACGCCACATGGACTGCAGCGGTTCAAGAAGGCAACTCACTACCACCTTTTCAAGGGTAGCTAAGGATGGGCAATAAATGCTGGCCCAGCCAGCGAAGCCCACATCTCATGAATGAATAATAAAACAATAGCGCATCCCTTCGGCTGTTCAAAATAGGTTGAGTACTAACTGTACTTAAACAACCCATGCTTGCAAAACTCAGAACATAGGGCAAAATTTTTAGCTTGGTGGGTGGGCGAGCGCCCAACCCACTCGAGCGTAAGATGGCGCGTGCTGACGTCAGGCAAGTGTCCCTATATCAAAGCGCAGTCGCGTGATATTTTGGTTGGCGGATGTGTGTGAGAATTGGCAGCGCACCCGCCAACAAATAAAAGTCCAGTTAAGGCCATTAAAGTATCAATTGACTGACATTTTTTGCTGTTTGTCCAGCTTTGGCAGACAGACAAAAAGGCCAAGCGGCCTTTTCACTTCTTAGGAAACCTCATCCATGGGTGGGATGAGGTTTCTGAAAGCAAACAAAAATAAAATAACATTTTTAAAATTTAATTAATAACACGTCCCTGATCATGTGACAGAGGCATTTTTAATTTCTTCCTTTTAAAAAAAAATCTCTTCATCTCCCTGAGGCACAATCTGAACCTCACCTCGCTCACCCTCCTCCCCCTGCCTGCACAGGCAGCGCTTAGCGCTGCCGCTCACATTTTACGCTGGGCGGGCTTTAATTGGCCCGCCAGCATGAAATCGCCTTCTGGCCTCGATTGCGGGCGGCAGTCATCTTCCCAACCGCCCCCACCGAGCCCGCCCATCAAGGGCAAGTGTCTGCCCATAATGTCTAATGACAGACTGGACAGCACTTGCTGAACAATCCCAAGTGTGCTAAGAATTACACTAACAACTAATTTAAGATTATTCAGTCAGGCTCACAATGTAGCTCACTTATGTTTGCTAGACGCTACATATATTCATTTGCAGGGACCTGTCCTCTGCAGGCAAAAGGAATGTGACCAGACATTGCACCTTTTTGGAATAAAGGAAAGCATTGGGGAAAATAGCTCCCTGGCAAAATCACCATGGCAATGTCTCGACCAGTGCAGACTTGCCAACCAGCACCCCTTTTCTCATGCAGTATAAACTGTTGTTCCTTTTGAAAGTTGACATTCTTGAACCTGATGAGTGCAAGGCGAAAAGCTTTGACAATGTCTTTTTTTCAGCAATACTCAAGTTCAGTGCTACCAGTTGACCACATTATTATATGTTTTATAAACTTTTCATGTAATTATTTGGCAATCCATAACACAAAGTGGTTTACACTTGATGGGCTGAATTTTCATTTCTGAATCTTGATCCCATCTTTGGGATAAAACACATGTTTTGAAACCCACAAATGCCAATGGCAGGACCCAGAGGAAGATTTTGGAGGAGGTGGCCAATTAAGTGGTGACATCCGGGATCCCCATCTAATTAAGGACAGCGGACAGGGTCCCGAGCCCGGAAAGGCAATAGGAGGCTGTCCTGCACTGGAAAACTGATAGCCCAGCAAGAGATGTGGGCTCTGCTGATGCAGGTAGGGGACTGAAAGTTGCCCTCTGAAGACTTTTGAATGTATGAAATCAAAATGCTTGGCCATCATTGTGGAGGGGAAGCCCTCGCACAGGATAGTCTGTGTCCACAGCTGTGGCCTCTAGCAATCAAGGTATGGGGCAGTGGTTAGGAATTATAGAAGGCATTGCTGGGTGATTGAGGGGCCACCTGCATTTCATGGATGGCCCCCTGTTGTGATTGGTATCTTGTACACTGGCTGGAAAATCCAGTTGGTGTCAGGCGAATGCTGTTAATTAAGCCTTCAATGGGCTTAATTGGCTACCCACCATGAATGGTCATGTAACTAATCATGCTGTCACACCACCTCCTCCAGAAGAGAGGTGGGAACATGCTGTGGGGGTGGCCCGACAGGAATTTCATTCCCATTTGTGGTCCCCCAACCCCCGCCCCGTCTTGAGATCCATCTCCACACGCCCTTGAAAATTCAGCTCGATATGTTAAGTTATTTGTTCTATCCACAGGTACTGATTGACCTGTGATGTTTCCTGCATTTTCTGTTTTTGTTCCACAGCACATGTTGTAATATGTGTAGGAAAATATAGTTACATTGCAATTTATCATCACTTTGTCTGAGATCTTGTGACGTACTGTCCTATCTCTTGGCAGCAATGAAACTGTCCCACTTGCTTGTATTTTGGTTGATTTTTTCAATCCAGATTCTATCCGGTTTAATTCTCTGTAGGACTGCTGACATACAAATAATAAGTTTGGGATGATGAAGTGCTAGTTTCTGTATAAAAAGCTTGATGACTGAGACTGTTATTAACTTGGCAACTTACAACTATCCTTCTTTCAGTGTAAACCCAGTGCAAGACTGCTGTCAAAAAAAGTATTTGGATATTGATGCCTCCAATTCATTTCCTTTCAGACAGTCCAAAAACAATAACCTGTGTGCTCTTTTAATCCATGTCTCTCTGAGACAATATAATTTCTTTCCAGTTAACCTGGTTACCAGTGTAAGTGTGACCACCTACTCCACATCTAGACTGGTGCCAATAATAGGGTGAATATTAGTGCAATCTCTGTAGGGACTGAAGCCCAAGAGGCTGTAATGTCTGTAAGAGACAATATTACTGAAAGAAAAGTTCACTAAAATGCCATACGCTTATATTACAGGAAAAAGTGATAAAGGCACAATATTTATTTTTTTTAAGAGGAGCTTGGTGATATAATTACCCAAATTTGAATTTTTTACACTTTGGTACATTTTTCAATAGTTGCAACCAATAATGAATAGGAGCTTGTAATTTTCAGCTACAAAGGAAGGGATATTTGCATAGTTTTACCAAAAACAACATTTCACACTGACACTAGTAAGTGGCTATTTTTCACTGATAGGATGCTGCCGTCAGTCCAAAAAGATGGCATTTGAGTAAGCAGTATGATGCCAGGTATGTAGGCTGAATATCCCAATGAATAGCTGATCAAATCAAACAAAATGTTCTTCTGGCTGTTCATAACAGGGAGAGGCGATGGCCAATGGTAATGTCACTGGACTAATAATTCAGAGGCACAGACTAATGCTCTGGGACATAGGTTCGAATTCAACCATGGCAGCTGGTGGAATTCAAATTCAGTTAATTAATCTGGAATTAAAAAGCTAGTAACAGTGACCATGGGAATTCCCTTTAAGGAAGGAAATCTGTTGTCCTTACCTGGTGTGGTCTAGATGTGACTCCAGACGCACAGCAATGTAGTTGACTCTTAAGGGCCCCTAAAACTGCTACAAAGCCTACAAAAAGGAATGAAACCCAATGGACCACCCGGCATTGACCACCGGAAACAACAATGGCCTAGCAAGCCACTCAGTTCTATGAATCTGCTACAAAGTCTCAAAAAAGGAATAAAACCGGATGGACCACCCAGCATTGACCTAGGCACCGGAAACAACAACGGCAAACCCAGCACTGTCGAACCTGCAAAGTGCTTCTTATTGATATCTGGGGGCTAGTGCCAAAATTGGGAGAGCTGTCCCAGAGACTAGTCAAGCAACAGCCTGACATAGTCATACTCACGTAATCATACCTTACAAGCAATGTCCCAGACTCCACCATCACCATCCAAACAGACACGACAGACCAGACGTGGCAGCACAGTGGTATACAGTCAGGAGGGAGTTGTTTTAGGAGTTCTCAACAACGACTCCAAATCCCATGATGTCACATGGCATCAGGGCAAACATGGGTAAGGAAGATACTTGCTGATTATCACCTACTGCCCCCCCCACCCCACAGCCTCAGCTGATGAATTAGTACTCCTCCTCCTTGTTAAACACCACTTTGAGGAAACACTGAGGATGGCACTCTGGGTGGGGGACTTCAATGACCATCACCAAGAGTGGCTTGGTAGCACTACTATTAACCAAGTTTTTTTTTCATTCATGGCGTATGGGCGTTGCTAGCGTTGCCAGCTAGGCCAGCATTTATTGCCCACCCCTCATTTCCCTTGTTCAGATGGCATTTAAGAGTCAACCACATTACTGTGGGTCTGGAGTCACATGTAGGCCAGACCCAGGTAGGGACAGCAGATTTCCTTCCCTAAAGAGCATTAGTGAACCAGATGGGTTTTTACAACAATTGGCAATGGGTTTGTGGTCATCATTAGACTTTTATTTCCAGATTTTTATTAAATTCAAATTCTGCCCTGGCGGGATTCGAACCTGTGTCCCCAGAGCATTACTCTGGGTCTCTGGATTACTAGTCCAGCGACAATACCACTACACCATTGCCTCCCCTGAGGTCAAATCATAAAGGATATAGCTGCTAGGCTAGGTCCGCGGCAGGTGGTGAGGGAACCAACAAGAGGGAAAAACCTCCTTGACCTTGTCCTAACCAATCTACCTGTCACAGATGCATCTGTCTATGGCAGTATTGGCAGGAGTGATCACCGCGCAGTTCTTGTGGAGACCAATTCTTCACATTGAGGATACCCTCCATTGTATTATGTGGCACACACCATTCTGATTTGGAATTGATCCTGATGCCATTCCTTAATTGTTGTTGAGTCAAAATCCTGAGCTCCCTCCCTAACAGTACTGTGGGTGTACCTACACCACATTCACTTTAGTATGAATTGTTGTCATCTTTTGAAATTTACCATGTTTGTTTTTGGCCTGATGAGTGCAAGACAAGGTGGCCTACTTCTGCTCCTAATTAGTATGTTTATAAAGGCTTCAGCAACATGTCTCTATTTTCAGCAATTTTCTATTTGCCATTTTGAAATTCATTGTTTTCCTGGATGTCTTGGATTTCTTTTCTCTCAACAGCAAGAGATGATTTATTATTGGAAGAAATAGGTTTTAACTTTCTTTTTCAGTGACTATTCAAGGAATGAGCAACTTATTTTGATTTATGAGGGTAGATTTTACAATCAGTAACGATAATCTTGCAGCTGTAGAAAAGGCACAGAAGATTATTGTAAGTGGATAGAGTGCCCAATTCTTTCTACTTGTGATTTCCAAACTTGCTGTATTTTATGTGAAAGTGCACTTTTCATGCTATGGACTCATTGTGCCTGATATCATTTCTTGGCTTTTGAGTCAGTATTATGCATTTTTCCTTCAACACATGGAACAGACTTCGAGGCAAAATCTGAAATCATTTAAGAAATAAATAGATCTTACAGTAACAGTAAGATAGGATCTTTCTGATTGAATGAATCAAGATGTGCCAAAAGACCTCGCTATTCCTCAACTATTTTGTTTTATTGTGATACTTATAGGTAACCCACATCATAGTTAGTAACAGTAAAGGACACATGACAGACATGTTCCACTAAAGACCTTTGGGGAGGCTGTTTTGGAATGTCAAATAGGGCAACCACCTCATAATCACTTAATGCAGCAGTATCTTCACCATTAGCCATTAAACTAGATATATGGATATTATGCTGTCCTATATCTCTTGCTCACAGCATTTCCTGCCTTCCTAGCCATTGGATTTGACAGGCATTTATAATACCTAAGCAGCCTTCGGAAATATCTGCCAGTAGCATAAATGACTGCTGCCAACTCCAAATTGATTTTCTTGCATGTCCCTTGAAAGGTTCACATGGCATAGTTTTATACCAGCACCATTCACTATTGTTGATGTTTAGCCTGCAGATACCTCAGTTCCACACTTCTATACTGTCTGCATACCTTTTACAGTAAAACCTGCCAATAATCCCTAGGAGAGATGTGCCAGGTGGAAATTCCCTTTCCCCTGCCCTGAAACCTCATGGTTTTGATTCCTATGAGAGTGAAGCTCTGTAACTTCTAGGGAAGCCCACAGCAAATGGATGTGGTGACAGATAATTGTCAGCTATAAATTCATCTTGGTATTCTGTAGCAAATCCCTCTCATGTTGCAAGAGCACAGGTAATCTTCCCGTAAGCAACCTTATATTACTCAATTTTTTCAAAACATGAGAGATCTCTGCTTATCTGCTGCTTATTCTAACCTCTCCTGTACTTCATGTCTAGAAGAAATTCAGCAAAAAGCAACAGCAGTGAAGGAGCAGGAAGTTCAACCAGTGTCCTCTACTTCAGTCCCTGTCCTCACATCAGAACCAGTGGCAATATTAATCCTCTCAACAGCACCTAGATGTCTATGAAGGGAAAAACCACTGGGGGGATGTACTTAATGTGCAGAAAGAGACTATACCATTCAAGCACAGAGTAGCTGGATTTTCTCTATGTGGGTGGGAAACAGAAATTGGGACTGTTTCTGCATCCTGAACCTGCCTCAGGGGAAAGTCACTCATTGGCATGGAGGCAGGTTCTCTTTCTATTTTAAGGGCACTGTGTGTGCTCTCGAAGTTGGAGGGCCAATCAGAGACCTTCCTACTTGAAAGAAGCAGCAGCTATGGAAGGTAAGTAACAGAGAGGGTGCTTCAACAATTTAACTTAAAAAGAGCTTCTGCAGCCAAGCTGCCATTGTTGATCTGGTGGGGTGGGCGAAATGCGGGGGGGCGGGGGTGTGCAAATCCTTCTATAGGGTAGCCTCTGGCTACTCCTGCACCCAGGCAGGCAGGGAGAGCTCTAGACATACCTGGAGTGTTGACCCCTGCACTGCCTCTGATTGTCCACCTCCAGACACCTAAACTAGCCCCTGCTGGTGTGAAAACCTAGAGTCCAACTAGAAAATCCCAGTTAGTCTCCTTTAATTGGCTTTCATTGGCCCTTATTAAACCTAATTAGCTACTTGCTAAGTAAGTTGGTCCCGATCCACAAAAATGGCCTGGAAGTGACATGGAGCGAGGGAACATGAATGCAAGCTGGCGGGGCTAATTTTTGGCCCAATCCACCTCCAATAGGGCCGAAAATCCAACATTGTGTGTGGGAAAAGTAGAAGCTGAGGAATGTGATGTTCTTCAACAGAGCATTAAAAGATGAGCCATCTCAGACCTGTGCGTCCTAATTTCAAAAGAAACAGCATGGGAGCAACAGACTACATTAAAGATGAAAGCATTCCTGAAGTTGCCAGGATAGTAAGTATTAATATGGAGGATCTTGTATTGTTGGTCACAGATCAACTCAACATTTGAGAGAATGTAAGCCTTTCCTATTAATGAAATTGATTGGATATATTATCACGTGGGTGTCAACTATCAGAACCTGGACTTTGGGGATGCTAGATACTCTATGAAACTGAGTGGACTGGTAGGGATCCATTTTGAAGCTAATTAACTTGCTGGGTTTTACATCAGTGACTAGCTTGATGCACATGTACAGAGCCAGCGAAGTGACATTGCAAGTGTCCCTCAAAACCCAGCCTGGAATGACCTAGTTGTGGTCCCAGTGGTGGAGATGGGCTGCAGCAGTTCCAACAGGTTGCACAACCCATTTAAGCCTTTCCTGTTTGAATGCAGCCCTCACAAGAAGTACTATTGGCTCAGTTTGGAGGTAGAAGCATTAGCATGAGGCTCTCATTTTCCTTTCATAGTATATTTATGTATTCCGCCTCTTCTAGAATAATCAATTATGTAGGAATTTCCAAATGAAATCCAATAGTGGTCCCTTTAGACTGGGTGAGAGAAATTGGACAGTCCCACATGCTGATACTAAAAATGTATGGCTTTCAGCAGGTGCCTAAAGTAAAAATAATTTTTAAAATACTGATGGAGAAAGATCTGGAAAAAGGGGTTTTTACAGGCAAAAGAAGTTTTATTTGCATTTTCCTTTATAAATTGCACTTTTGCCTTGACAGCTGATTTGGGAAAGCCAGTAACCCTGGTTGTATCTCATTGAACGTGGATGAAGCAAAAATTATGGAGAATTGAATGGGTTGCATTATTACAATATCATTTGCATATGTTTTCTTGGTAGTGGGCAAATGCTTCTTACACCCTCTCTCACTTCTGACAGTAAAACAAAGGTGCATATGGGTGGGCAGAGAATTCAGTGTAACAAGCCCCTGTTCCATTTTCACATCTGCTTTTTAAGATTATGCAGGTTTGCCAGTTTGTCGGCATAACAAAAGAGGAGATTCATCTTTCAACTGCTTATTAACTTATACTGAGTTTCCCTTTCACTCAACGTGAGAGGTTTTGTAATATACTTCAGTCCTAGTGCTGGGGAATCTCTAAAGCCATTCCAAAGTTAGAACAGATTGCATATGGACAATATTGAAAACAGATGGTTGTTTTGAGATCGAAATGTACTCTTCATTTTCTAGCCATGGATCCTTTCTTGCCTGGTGAAGGTGCACACAGGCTAGAGAGGTAAAAATGTTTTTTTAAATTCTTTCATGAGTGAGCATTGGTAGCAACACCAACATTTGTTGCCTGTCCCTAACTGCCCTTGAGAGGGTGATGGTGAGCAACCTTCTGCTGCAGTCCATCTGGTGTAGGTACAGAGTGCTGTTTGGAAGGGAGTTACAGGTTTTTGACCCATCAACAGTGAAGGAATGACAATATAGTTAAGTCAGGATGATGTGTGGGGAACTTGCAAAAGATGTTTTCATATGTCTGCTGTCCTTGTCCTTTTAGGTGGTAGAGGTTGAAAATGAAAGGAGGCTTAGCGAGTGCTGCAGAATAGCTTGTATGCGGTATACACTTTTGTCACTTCATGCAGGTGTGATGGTGGTGAAGGAAATGAATGTTTACGGTGGTGGCTGGATGCTGATCAAGTGGGCTGCTTTGTTCTGGATGGTGTTGAGCTTGGTGAGTATCGTTGCAGCTACAGTCATCCAGGCAAACGGAAAGTATTCTATCACACTTCTGAGTTGCGCCTTTGAGGGGTATCAGGTGGTAAATTATTTGCTGCAGAATTCCCAGCCTCTGACCTGCTCTTGTAGCCACAGTGTTTATATGGCTAAACAAAAATAGAAATAAAAATACCTGGAAAAACTCAGCAGGTCTGACAGCATCTGCAGAGAGGAACACAGTTAACGTTTTGAGTCCGTATGACTCTTCAGCAGAACTAAGGAAAAATAGAAAAGAGGTGAAATATAAGCTGGTTTTGCGGGGGGGGCTGGGGGTGTGGGGGGCAGGTAGAGCTGGATAGAGGGCCAGTGATAGGCCTATCCAGCTCTACCTGTCCTGCACCCCCTTAAACCAGCTTATATTTCACCTCTTTTCTATTTTTCCTTAGTTCTGTTGAAGAGTCATACTGACTTGAAACGTTAACTGTGTTCCTCTCCGCAGATGCTGTCAGACCTGCTGAGTTTTTCCAGGTATTTTTGTTTTGGATTTCCAGCATCCACAGTTTTTTGCTTTTATCTTAGTGTTTATATGGCTGTTCTAAATTTTTGGTAACTCCAGGATGTTGATGGTGTAGGATTAGCTATGATAATGCCAGGATATCAGGGGGAGATGGTTAGATTCTCTTTTGTTGAAGTGGTCATTGCCTGGCACTTGTGTGACGCAAATGTTACTAACCACTTTTCAGTCCAAGCCTGAATGTTGTCCAGCTCTTGCTGCATATGAATGTGGATTTCTTCAGTATCTGAGGAACTGCCTTATTTAAGGAAGAAAAGCGATCAGAGTGCTCATGGCTAACTATGTTATCCTCATTAGTTGTCTCCAAGTAGCAAGGAAATACCAGCATCGCATCTACAGCCAGAAACACCTAATTTAAATAGAGAACTTATTCTGACTTTAGTGTACTGATGGTGCTCCAATGCAAATACAGCATTTAAAAATTTTCACTTCAAAGATGCGGATCTGACAAGGCAGAGGTCTTCCAAGGTGAGCCTATTAATAGCAGTTGAATGGTAGGAAAAAGAACAAACAATACCTTTTTCTATTTTCCATCTTTTGTTCATCTACAGAGATAAGTTAGCTATTGCAATAAAATCCAAATTTTCATCCACTCTTGCCAGCATTACAAATTGTAACAGGAGTTTCAATAGAATTTTAATTGATACCGAGGCGAAATGCACAATTTTCTAGTACAAAGTATATTAATTATTTAATTAACACAAGCAAGTCACCTGAATTCGACTTTTCTTCTTAATTGGCTTTTTCCTTATCCAATAATGTTTAATATATTCTTTTTCTCAAAGCCAACATTGTAGTTGGATTTCATGAAACATGATGGTTTTTGATCCTTGCATAATTTATATATTACTAAATTCCACACCCACCAAAGGTTTTCTTGTCTTAATGTATGAATTGGTTGAAAAGCCACGGGCTCAATTACACAACAATCTATTAACTATTCAGGATTTATATGAAACAGTTGCAAAGACCAGCAAATAAAGTCATGACAAGGCAGCATGTGCTTTTACCACTTGAAAACAAGACTGTATTTGATTTAACCAAAAAATGGACCTGATTTTCCTCAAGGATTCTGATAAACTCACACTACAACCTAGAGGAAAAAGGATGGTTACAGTCAATCTCACCAATGCCAGGAATTCTCAGCTGACTTTGTAAGGAGTGGAACTTTTGCCTTCTGGCAAGGGAAGCAGGGCCAATTAATCAAACACCCATATTATGTTACTGAAAAAATAGAATTATGTTCAATGTTTGATTTAAGAGAAACACAACAAGGCTAATTGGTCAGAAAATTTTCTGCAAACATACTCGAATAGGATTATATAACTCCAGGTGTAGAAACCAAGATATTTTCCTCCAACCCAAACTTGCTGGATGTTTTTTCACTAAAAATAGACAATAAAAGCAACTGTGATACCTCATTTTATTCATAAAGAAATTCTCTAGCGGTTTGAGTCCTACCTATCACAAAAAGATGGTGTTGGAAGCCAGTGATCTTAGCCCCAGCTCATCATTGCAAGAGATTCTCAGGTCAGCATCTTAGGTCCCATTATGTTCGGCAATTTCACCAATGGTGAAAGTTCACTGCTAATTGCATAGTGTTTAGTTCCATTCTCTCTATTCCTCAGATAATGAAGCAGTACCAGCTCAGTTGGACAATATTCAGGTCTGGGCTGATAAGGCAAGTAATATTCAGCCCATGAGGCTATGGGGAGAGAGCGAGGTCCAAGATCCAGGAGCAGGAGCACAGGGCAGGAAGCCTCACCCAGAAGCTTGGCTAGCATTGTCACTGCCATTTGGTGCAGTGCCCTGGCGGCTTGAGACAGGAAGCTGCCATCCACAGATTGAATATGAGTAACTCAGAGTGGTGGTGTGGTGGTGGTGAGGAGGAGAGGGAGAGAGGGAGCGGCCCCCCAGCTCTATCCGTGGCCTCCTAACTCAATCCAAGGCCCAAGGGGCTTGTCCCACTGTAGAATGTCAGGAAGAGTTCCAGGGTCCAGGCTCCGGGCCCAAGTACAGCCTCAGTCTGAGAGTTGGCCAGAGCCTCAGGTTGTTGAGTCACAGCACTGATCTGGGGTGGGGATGAGGATGAAGGAGGAGGGAAATGGGGTTGAGACAGAATGGGAAAGGAGAGAGAGAGACAGAGAGAGTGGGAAAGGAATATGTTATGTTCCAGGTTCGTTTGGTGTCTCATTGATGAGATCTTCAGTCTTGTATGTTTAAACATGAACCATTTACTGGTAATCCTCAACTATGTGCAGATCCCAATTGCTGCCATGCATGGTGCTGATGGTGCTGCTGTCTCCGTGCAGGCTCCTTCTAAAATGTTCTACCAGTCTATTAACATGTGGCTCTATATATCATACTGTGGGCAGTGCTATTGTCCTTATGTTAACCCTTGCTCAGCCAAGCATCTTTACATTACAATGGCATGCAGGCACATACAACAGAAAGCAAGCAAAAAGTTGAACTGTGTTTCAGCAGTGCTGTGGGTGAGACACAAAAGCTGTGCTATTCAGGGCTTTTTTGGGTGAGTTAATATTATCTAATTTGAATTTATACAATATTTCTGTTATATCCAGTGATTTATTTTATTTTGCAAGTTAATCCAGCTAGGATGCACAGCACTGCACATGTACGATACAGTATTTCAACTTGTACATTGGACATTTCTAGCCCTGAAAAACCAAAGAAACCTAATTGCAGGTTTAATATTGATTCCTTTGGGAACCCACGATTCACTTGGGGGCAGAATATTTTGCTCATTGGGTGGCCATGCGCCCAACCCGAACGAGTGTAAAATGATGTGCAAGATGCTGTCAGACATGCTGAGTTTTTCTGAGGATGAGGATGGAGGAGGAGGAGATGGGGATAAGACAGAATGGGAAAGGAGAGAGAGAGAGAGAGAGAGAGAGACAGAGTGGGAAAGGAAAGTGTTCTGTTCCAGGTTCGTTTGGTGTCTCATTGATGAGATCTTCAGTTTTGTATGTTTAAACATAAATCGTTTACTGGTAATCCATAACTATGTACAGAACCCAGTTACTGCTATGCATGGTGCTGCTGTCTCCATGCAGGCTCCTTCTAAAATGTGCTACCAGTCTATTAACATGTGGCTCTATATATCATATTTAGGGTAGAATATTTTGCTCATCAGGTAGGCGTGAGCCCAACCCGAATGAGCGTGAAATCACGCGCGATGATGTTGGGTGAGCATCCTGACATCATTGTGCACTTACGTGATATTTCAGTCGGCGGGCATGCACAGGAGTTGGCAGCATGCCTGCCAACAATTAAGTGGCCTATTAAGGCCATTAAAATCATAATTAAAAGGAATTTTTCGCTGCCTGGCCAGCTGTTGGTGGACAGGCGAATCAGCCAGATAGCCTTTGGATGTTTTGCGAAAGCTCATCCATGGATGGGATGAGGTTTTGATCAGTGATTAAGAAAAAAATTTTCAAACTAATTTCTAACATGTCCCTGCTCATGTGACAGAGTCATTCATGAGCGAGGGCGTGTTTTTAACATTTTTAAACTCTTTATTTTTTATTTTAAAAATCTTCAGCTCCCTGGGGTAGCTCTGTGCCTCAGGGAGCTTTTACTGCACGCACCTGCACACATGCGTGAACTTCCACGCTAGGTTAATTGCATTAGGAGAAGAGTTAGAGTTTAAAGCAGGGACTAAGAAAGCAGACATAATTGAGGTAATAGCACAGCATCTGGGATTGGAAGCAGAAAAGCTTAATCTGGATAGCAAGTCAGTTGAATTAGCTGGAATTCAGTTGCAGATAAAGCAGCTTGTGATAGAAGGAGATAGAGAAGAGCAGAAATTTGAACTTGTGAAAGAAAAAATGAAAAAGCTGAAATTGGAAAATGAGCAAAAGAAATAGAAATGCATAAGTTTGAACTTGAACTCTAGAGAGAGAACTTAGCAAAGGAGGAAAGAGATAAAGAAAGAGGTAGAGAATTTCAAAGAGAGAAATAAATCAGAGAGAGGAAAATTTCCTGCGTGAAGTTTATTCATCTGGTGCTGATCAAAACAATGAGAGAGAAAATTTGCTATGGAGGAGGCAATTGAGGAAGATAATTTTGAAACATACATGGTTTCTGTAGCAAACCTAAAAGTCCAATTGAAGGCACACTTCCATTAACAAAAAAGAAAAGTAAGAAAAACCCCATCTTCTTCTGCATTAAAGCTGAAAAACCTATGTGAAAATCAGTTGTGACATATACTATGACCAATATGAATCCATGGGCAGAATTTTATGTCCCGCGGGCAGATGCGCGCCCAACCCGATCGGGCGTAAAATAGCGCGCGATGATGTCAGGTGAGAGTTCCGATGTCATCACTCACTCGTGCGAAATTTCGGTCAGCAAGCGCACACGAGAGTCGGCAGTGCGCCCACCGACAATTAAGAGGCCTATTAAGGCAAGTAATCAATTATTCAACAGCTATTTTTCGCTGCCCATCTAATCTCATGTCTGGCACGTGGGCGGGCGAATCGGCCAGGCTTTTTTGAAGAAACACATTCGGGGCGGGATGAGGTTTCTGACATTAATTTTTAAAAATGCTTTTACCGAGTTTTTATTATGTCTATGTTCATGTGAGTGAATCCTATGTGGGGACATTTTTTTCACATTTTCCACATCTTTATTTAAGGGTTTTATATTCTTCAGCTCCTTGGCTCTCTGGCTTCAGGGTGCTTTCATGCATGCTCCCCTGCACATGCGCAGACTTTGTCGCCCGCCCTCCTTTCAGCGCATTTCATGCTGGCTGGCTGTTAATTGGCCAGCCAGGGTGAAATTGCGGTATGGGGCCGATCGCAGGCGGCGGACTGTTTCCTAGCCACTTCTGGGTCGGTCCCATGTGTGAAGAGGGGGAGACAGCCAGGATATTGGTTTGCAGTCACACCAGCAGGTTGAAAACCCTGGTACACAATACACATAGAAGTTGGTCAGGATGTTTCTGAAGAAAACTTTAATGTATCTTCACTACCTTTGGTTGACTATGAAAAGGTTATGGCCAAAAACCATGTAACTGTTGATGTTCTATTCAGAGTTTAAAGAAACAGGGTAGGAGAAAAGGCAGATTCTGAATTACGATAATTCTATGTCATTTAAATCCTGCTAATCCTACTTGTTACATGTACTGGCTTTTCTCTTGGTTAAATCTTTGCAACTTTATTGTACGATATGTGTACTTGGGGAACAAGATGAAAAAATTTATCTGTCTAGTATGTAATAAGCTATTTGTTAAAAGTTTATGATGTTAAGTACTTCTTGTAAATATAATGTAAAGCCATTGTAAAGAAACCATCACCGTAGTGAAGCTTTCTTTCTTCCAAGGAAAATTTTGTTATGAAACTCAAAATTACCTTAATGTTCTGCTCAGCATGTCTGAAGATCTGAAGTTGTGCCTGTAAATTGATGCTTGGGTGTATACTTGGGAATCTAGGGGAATGGAATCTCAGAAGGTGAGATGGAAACCCTGCGAGGTGGGTCGTTGTTGATGCCCTGAGTCTGGTAATTGAACAGGGCTCAAGAGAAACCCAGAAGATCCATCAAGAAGGCAGTTGAAAGTTGGTGACTTCGTGCTGTGGGCTGTTGGGACAAAGATAACCCTTTGGACAGTAGTGTTCTGCACAGCGCAGCCGAACAGCAGAAGTTGTGCTTGTGAGTTGGTGCTTGAGCAAGTACTCAGGAATCCAGGGGAATGGAATCTCAGGAGACAGGATTGAAACCCTGCAAGGTGGCTGTTGTGATGCCATCCAAGTTGGAGTAATTTTTGGAGAGAATTTCAAGGCAGGGTTTTCAAAGGAAAATCGAATTAGTTCCTGAGTAGGCAGAATCCAATATTTCATGTAACTCACTGTGAAGGTCATAATGTGTTTGACTAATGAAGGTTTCATCCATACTGGGTTGTTGGGGCAGGCCAATCTTTGGCACAGGAGCAATCCCTGGAAAAACCTCGTGAGGGAGATGGAGGGCAGAATTTTCCGTTTTTCAGACTAACGGCAGTTGCACGCAGCATAGTCAGCGTGTTTTCCGCTGGTCAGTGGGGCGGGTTCTGCCACCTGATCATCCTCATTAATTATGCATCAGCGAGCTGCTCGCCAAATCACATGGCGGGGCAGGCACTGATTCATCCGCCTGCCATTACCTCATCAGTTCGAAGATCCTGGCACCATATTTAAGCAGTGCCCAAACACACACTCACTCTCCGCAGGCCTGCTGTATGTTGTCACTGAATGCAATGTCCTCCCATAAAAGCAAGCCCTGTGCCCCTTGCTTCGGCTTCTCCGACAGGCCATCCGACAACACCGACATGTTCTATTCCCAAAGGATGCCAGCAGGAGGGCAACCAACCTGACCTTGGAAGCCTGGGAGAAGGTTGCCAGGAGGTTTGTGCCCATGGCATTCAAAGAAGAAATTCTCTGCAGTGCAGAAAGAGGATGAATGATCTCATCCACTCTGCCAGGGTAAGTCTATCTTCTACTCACTCTAGACTCATACTCTCATAAGGGCATCAGGCACTCTAGGGATTACAGTCCACAGGAATCTCACACACTATTAGTAGAAGGGACAGCTGCACTGAATGTCTCACACAGACTTTAGCATCACCACCATCTCGTGTATCCAGCACAATCAACAGCTTCTGCCCTTACTGGGGAGGGCACAGCAGCCATGCACCGCTACCCAATTACTCTTCCATCTGTTCTCATCACATTCCATTCCATCTGTTTTCATGCAGGCAAAGCTAGCCCCCAGCAAGAGGGAGAGATCCCAGACTGGTGGAGGAACCCCCAAGATTCAGGAGCTGATTCCCTTACAGGAGGCGGCAGCCAAGTTGGCAGGAGAGGACAGGGATTGCTCCTGTGCCAAAGATTGGCCTGCCCCAACAACCCAGTATGGATGAAACCTTCATTAGTCAAACACATTATGACCTTCACAGTGAGTTACATGAAATATTGGATTCTGCCTACTCAGGAACTAATTCGATCTTCTCTCTCTTCCAGACACCAACAGGAGCAGACCGGGACACACCTCAGCCCTACCCCAGTCAACCTTGAATAATGTTGCTGGGGGCCCACTAAATCTAGAGCTGTCACTGCATTCACCTGCAACCTCCACCAGCTCAGAGACACACACCTCGTGGGTCATAGATCTAGATTAGGCTCGGTGTCACCATCTGGAGATCACCTCACTGGCAAATCCTCTCAGCAGTGACAGCCCAGGTCTCTGGGACTCGGAGGACTGCTGGTGAACAGGCCCCTGCAGATTCAGAGTCTGATAATAATGATGGAGATGCAAAGACACGCAGGGGAACATCAGGCAGAGTTGTCAGAAGCAGTCACCAGACCGTAACAAAGGATGGAGGAGTCCGTCCGCATTCTCTCTGATGTCGTGGCTTCGGCATGCCAGTGCCTCGAGGTCTGCATGGGAAGGGTGATGGCTGCTTTGGAGACTGGGGTCTAGCAGTTCCTACTGAATTTGCACTCAGACCTGCACTCCATTGCTCTCGTATAGGTGGGATCCATCAGTGGCTAAGTGAGAGGGGGACAGAGCACCTCAACCTCCCTCCAGATGCCCCTTTTCCTCAAGGAGGGGCCCTCAGGCATCCAAAGGGAGGAGCAGCATCTGCCAGACACACTGAAGATATCCACCCGGGACACTCCAAGGGTATCCAGCCATTCACAATGCTGTCTGCTTCTGACCCCATCCACTCCAACTGCTCAGGCTGAGGAGGGTGCACCTGCCCCACAGCTGGAGACCCAAAAGCAGGCTGGGCCCCTCTAGGTCTGGGCCTCTGAAGGATACCGACCAAAGTCCTCAGACAACGAGGCATAGCAGTCAGCAGGTTGTCTCCTCCCCTGCTGCGGATGTCAGGACTGTACCTAGACGAAGTGGTAGAGTGTGTAAAGTTAAGAAATTATGAATGCATGCTAGTGGCAAAGCTGCTCATTCACTGTATGTATAATGCACCTTTGTAAACAGAATTTTATTTTATGACCCAATGCTTCAGCATGTGAATGCCTCTTGCATATGATTCTATGTGCTGTCTTATTTCAAAGGCACTCCCACTCCTTAATGGTCTGCCTTCCTGTCCCTCAGATTTGTTATATTTAGCTTGTGTCCTCTAAGTGAGATGTGTCAAGCCAGAGCTTAAAAGTGCATATAGATAGAGAAATGCTCTTGTAAGCCTACCAACAGACAACTGAATTTGTGAGTTAGAGGGTGAGATCTAATGTTGCGGCATCAGCACTGAGCTGTGTTCCTTGTGAGTGTGAAAGCACATGTCCTGGATGTATTATGTTCATTGCATCCATGCCACATTTCAATGGCCGCTGAAAGTGTTGTGTGCTGGTGACAAAGACTGCACAATATGCAGTTGACTCAGGGTGTGTGCTGCTTTTCACATCGTACAGGTGACACATGCAGCATTTGGTGCTGACCTTTTCAATGCAGATCCCCTTATTATCCTTGAGGGTTACTGGTCCCATGCTGAAAGATGAGCTTGCTGGAGAGATAAATCATTGGGAATGACTTCCTGATCACCTCCATGCCTCTAAGGGACAAGAGAAATGTACACCTGTCACCTTACTCCTTACTCCTGCTGGAACCTAGTGGCAATCAGCATGAAACAGGCAAGTCTTCTGTGTCATGCCACTTTGATGGTATTCTTACACAAAATGTTTCCATCCTGGCCCTCTTCAGGTTCCGGTCCTTCCAAGACTTCCTCATCCGAGGAAATTTCTGCCTCTTCCATGTCTCCCTCTGGCAAGTGATGTCCTCTTTGAAGCACCAGGTTGTGCAGATGATGCAGGACACCCTCTGTGCAGCGCAGTGCAAAACCACACCGGAATGATCCGAACATTGGGAGCGCATCTTCAGGATGCCAGTCATTTGCTCCAAGATGGACCTTGTTACAGAATGCGGTGCATTGTATCTCTCCTCCGAGGCACTTGGACAACGATGCATAGGTGTCACGAGCCCAAGTCCTCAGCAGGTACCTATTATCACCTGGCAGCCAACCCTGTAAGCATTGTGATTCCTCGAAGATCTGAGGCACCTGTGAGTGAGTCAGGATGTAGGAGTTGTGTGAACTCTCAGGTAACTGGCACAGACATGCACGATCTTCTTCTGATGATCGCGGACCATCTGCACGTTGAGGGAGTGGAACCTTTTTGTTGCTGAAAAATCAGTGGTTGCTGCCACAGAGCTCTTAAAGTGACGTGCACAATCTATGCAACCTGCATACATGGGAAGCTGGATACCATCACAAATCCCAGAAATCTTGCAGCCTGGTGGCTGGTTTCATCCAGTGTGAACTGGATGTAGTGATGTGCCTTACTGTAAAGAGCATCCATAACTTCCCTTATACATTTATGCGATGAGGACTAAGAGATGCCGCAAAGGTCGCTTGTAGATCCCTGGAATGAGCTGTTTGCAGAAAGGTTGTGTGGCGGTTAACCTTACAGCCACTGGCAAGGGATGGCCTCCCTGAATCCAGAAGAATGTGGCAGATGTGAGCCACCATATTCCTTGACAGGCAAAGGCATCTGCGGCACACTTTCTCGTTCATCTCCAAAAATGAGAGGTATCTTCACTACACCCTGGGTTGTGCCTGTCCCTTTCTCGGAATGGGTATGAGCTCCTCAGCCTCTGGGTCTTTGTGGGGGTCTCCCTAAATCGTGCACCTCAGGCTGTGGCTCTTCTCCAAGCCCTGCCTGACAGTGACAGGTTCTTCTTCTCCTAAGTCACGTGAAATCCATAATGAAGGCAGCGTTGCCTGCAGCCTGCATTCTGCACTTGCCTGTGCTCCTGTGTTTAAATAAAGCAGACACATGGATGCAGCTTATCCTGCAATGATCACCCTTCATTGCCAAGCCAAGAAGACAGTATTTGGGCTGCACTCACGCCATACATGCCATTCCCATTGCGCCCTTACAGCTGAGGCAGTGCTCGAACATCCCCTGCACTATCATCACAGCACATTCACAAAGAGGCTTGGGCAGGTTGCGTGCAGCCATGTGAGAGCAGTGTCATTCAAGGCACTGTCAGGCTGACTCCTTTGGATGAGAGTACAGCTGATACATGCACAAATTTAACAATTGCAAGCCTTGTGCCCTGTTAGCCATGTAGATCCTAAATGCTATGTGCTGGCTCCCCTGGAGCATATTGCATTTGTCCTGCAGCTGTGCTCTGTTAACGGTTTGATCCTTCTTCCTTTTTCAAATTCCTCTGTGATGGTTATACGGTCCATCAGAGCCGTCCACATGCTGCCACAAGCCCAAATATCTTATTGTAAGAAAGCACGTCAAGAATTAGGGTGGCCAAATCAGTCACATTGCAGTTGACTCTTCATGACATTTTTCAGTTAAGCTTTGATCTCAATGTGTTCATTCACAAAGAATTAGGGTGCCCCTTGAATTGGCCCACAGTCCGGTAATGGACTCTTCTCACACACCCTCAGACTCCTCCCCTGGCAATTTTTTTCCAAAGCTATTTTTCAACTGCATCATTTCATTGGGCTGACAACATGGTGGTGCACATATACTTGAGACCGCTTCCAACCTCCCCGTCACCATGGAAGTGCCTCCGATCTTCCTGGAACCCCATGATTTGCAGTTACACTTCCCCCGATCACTCTCCAGCCTCCCCTTTAACCCTGGAGCCCACAGTTGTTGTGGTCGATTCCTGTCCTCCCTCCTGAATTGATCACTGTGGATGTCCCCATGCCTTATGTGGACCTCACACCTCCCCAACTCGAGGCCATATGCACTGTGATTTACAGGGACCGCCCCACCCATGAAAGCTTCAACTATCCCCCACTGTATTATCAGTTCCCCATTTACAGTTTGTAGATACCTGCCCTGATGATGACTGTGATCTGCAGCCCAGTACCAAACCTCCAATTCCCAGGACCCCCGTGTGGAAAGAACTGACCATATCCTGCCCACCACACTGCGCATAACCCCCATTGCACAGATAGGCCTTCCCCCTCCCTGGACTGGGCCAAGACTTGCATGCCACGCATGGCTCTGTAGCATGGAGTGCGCCACCCCAGAGCTTAATTTCTAAACCTGACCATATGTCCTCAGTCTCTAGACTGGCTTCAATTTCAAACCCCGACCATCTGCCAACAGTCCCTGGAGTACATGCCTGACTGACACTTTGCCCCCAGCTTCCTTCAGACCACCCCCTCCCCCAGCCATGCGTCTTTTGTGCACTCCTTCCCTCTCATGCAATACCCTCCGACACCCACTCCCTCACTAAATCTGACTGCACCCCTTCCATGTTGGGCTCCAACAACTCCGTCCCATTCATTCCTATGCCTGTCATTCCTCCCACCTTCCCTTGTTCCTCCCAATCCACACCCATCTTTCCCCTACCTGGCATGACTCTGCCTGTTCTTCCTCCACTCCCGGTTGGTCTCACCTGGTACAGTGCAGCCCTGCCCATGAAACACAATGGAGTATTGCCTGATAGAGCAGCTTGGCCAGTGCCCAGGAGCCAGAGGAGTGGTGAGAGATGGCAGCAGTGCTGTTGCAGGTAGAATTTGAATGTTGTACACAACTCAAAGTTATGAGTGAAGTGAAGGTGGGCAGGTGCACATCTCTTATATTCGGTTGTGAATCAGACCAGTCTAATTACCATGGAGGAAGAACATGATTCTGGTGAATTGTGGTTTTAATAAGTATTCAAGACATGGTAATGCATGCAAATAAGGTTCCTGACATGGATTAGCAGGAAAATTGACCTGACAATAAGGTCCTGAGGGGAAAATTTGAAACTGTTTTCCCGCCAATGGGAATCCGACTTTTGCGCTCGCACCTGCCATGATTCCTGTAGCTGGTAGAAATGTAAAATTCCACCCAAAGTTTCAGTGAGATTGGTTGACTCGGTGTTACAGTGTTCCTGAGTGGGTTGTTGAGAAATCCATGGAATCTGTCATTTATTATGCAGGGTGATGTGTTCGCCCACAGCCTGCTTGTTAATTCACATGTACCTCATGTTAAGCCTGAAAGTTAAGAGTATAAAATAGATATTGTAAATTTTTTTATCTTTCTGACTTTGTATCGTAAAGTTTATTTTTGTTTATTCAAATTCACTGAGTAGATGTCTTGAATTTCAAATTTTTGTCTTCTTTAAGCAAAATGTTACTGGCCCATTAACTGATCTCACCAACAACTTGGGTGTCTGGCCAAGGATCATAAAAATTTACTGTAGCCATGTCTAGAGGCAATAGTAAAGGACTCAAGAAGTCGTGAGGTACAGCAGGGTGTCATCAGCGTATGTATGAAAAACAATGCTATGCTTTTGGATGATGTCGCCAAGGGACAGCATGTAAATGAGAAATAGGAGTGTGCCAAGGGACACTGGAGGTACAGGTGAAAGACCATGAAGAGATGTTATTGCAAGTGATTCTCTGGCTGTGATTATATGGATAAGAATGGAACCAGGTGAGTGCAGTCCAACCCAGTAGACGACAGTGGATTAGTGTTGGAGGAGGATAGTGTGGTCAACCATGTGAAAAGCTGCAGACTTGTCAAAAGGAATAGAGTAGATATTTTTCCTTTGCCACTGTTACATAGGATGTCATGGACCTCCTGACCCTCCAAAGTCTCTCAGTTACCTTAGAAGCCTGGGTCTTTAACATATTCAAGGCAGAGTTAGAACAGATTGTTGATCTGCAAGGGAGTGAAGAGTTATGGGGACGGGCAGGAAAGTTGTGCTATGTGTAATATGCCTTCAAGAAGAATGTTATAATAAAAGATCACATGATCTTAGTAGCCAACAGAAAAGTAGTGTGGGTTACCTTAGAAGTCAGTAGTCAGTAGGAGTATTCTAGAGTTATACAGTCTATAATGTGGAAACTGAGTTTGGTATTGTAAGCACACAAATGTAACTGCTGAGTTCCTTTGTAAATAAATAGAATGTGTTCTACATGAGAACTGTCTGCTGATCTATTCCATCTTTGGTACCAACTCAGTCAATCCAAAACAAGCGTGCAACCCGGATCCATAAATCCAATTAAACTAAGGGACCAGGATCCAACAAACCAGCGATGAGGAAAAAGCAAAAAAAAAGAGAAAGGAAGGATGAGAAAAAAATGAGAAAAAATAAGATAAACTGAGGAAGGAAATCAAATGAACCGAAATCGGGCAATACCCTCACATGGTAATAGTAAGTTGAACTTCCATCCTAACTGTTGAAGCAGTACCCTCGAAGCATGCCACAGTTTGGAAGAGTTGATTCTTTCAAACCAACCACAGATGATTGGTCTCATTACGTTGAACATCTCGCGTTCTTTTTCCAAGCCAATGATATTGCGGGGGAGGAGAAGAGGCAAGCGATCATTTTATCCATGTGTGGAAGTAAGACCTATGAATTGATTTGAAGCTTGACAGTGTTACGGATTCAAAAAGCTTTGATGACTTAGTGAACTTTGTGAAGAGTCATTACCAGCCTAAGGCCTCGGTAATGATACAATGGTTCAAATTTAATTCAAGAACTAGAGCCCCAGGGGAGACAGTTGCTTGTTATGTGGCAAGTCTGAAACAGTTAACAGAATATTGCGAGTTTGGTACATCTATAAATGATATGCTTAGAGATCACTTGGTATGCGGTATAAATGAAGATACAATTCAGAAGGGATTACTGTCTGAAACAAATTTGGATTTTCAGAAGGCGCTAGAAATAGCACTGGCCATGGAAAGCGCAGTGAGGAAATTGAAAGCCATACAGGGATTGCAAAATGGTGCCATCCTCGATGTTGGGCAGGGAGCCCTAGCCAAAAAGGGCGCGAAAATGCGCAGCTTTGATGAGAAGCTTGCAGACAAATAAAATGACTCAGCAGCATACCTTCAAATACGTGAATTATGGAGAATGTAAATTAAAATTTGGAAGAAACAGGTGCCAAATTGAAAACTTACACAGGAGAAGACATCAAAATCAAAGGGTCATTGTACAGTACGGAAGTCAATCAGTAACATTACCCTTGACAGTGATCGTGAGTGAGGAGCCAAGCCTCCTTGGAAGAAACTAGCTGAAAGAAATTAAATTGGACTGGGCTGAGATCTTCCAGCTGAGAAGAAGTGGGTTCCCTGAGCTCCTACAAAAATACACCTCAGTCTTTCAAGATGAACTTGGGAAGATCCAGGGACTAGAAGCAAAAATTCATGTGGATCCTGATGCTACCCCCAGATTTATGAAGGCAAGACCAGTACCTTACGCAATACAGGAAAAGGTAGATGCTAAATTGGATAGGTTAGAGAAACTGGGAGTTATACAACTTGTGCATTTCTCAGAATGGGCAGCATGAATCAGCCACATACTGAAACCTGACCAAAGCATTCAAGTTTGTGGAGAATACACATTGACTGTCAATAAAGTGGCTAAGTTGGTCAGACACCCTATACCAAAAATTGAAGACCTGTACACTAAGCTGGCAGATAAATGCCTACATGAAGCTTGATATGAGTCCTGTTTACCAACAATTGGAGTTAGAGAAGGCCTCCCTGAAATTTGTAACAATTAATACACACAAAGGGTTGTACCAGGATACCAGTTTGCCTTTTGGCGTATCTTCAGCATGCATCACATTCCAGAGAACAATGGAAAGTTTACTGCAGGGATTGTCTCATGTTGTAGTTTATTTAAATGATGTTCTGATGACAGGACTCACTGCAAAGGAGCATTTGGCAAACCTGGAAGAAGTTTTGAAACATTTTTCACAGGTGGGAGTGCATTTAAAAAAAGAAAAGTGCACGTTTCAAGTGAAAGAGGTAATTTATTTAGGTCACAGAGTAGGTGCACAGGGCCTCCACCCGGTTGAGGAAAAAGTGAGAGCCATTAGAGCCAAAGAACACCTCTGAGCTCAAATCATTCTTGGGGATGATCAATTACTATGGACGTTTCTTGCCTAATTTGTGAACAGAACTGGAATCCCTGTATTACCTACTCAAGAAAAACCAACGTTGGTCTTGGCAAACACCACAGAAAGAAGCTTTCACAAAGGTGAAACAACTGTTGCATTTGTCCACCCTTTAATACATTTTGACCAAAGAAAAGTTAGCTTTGACATGTGATGAACCACCCTATGGAGTGGGGGCAGTGCTCTCCCATGGAATGGATGATGGATCAGAACAACCTATTGGATGTGTATCCAGAACGCTCAACACAGGAAAGGGATACTCACAGAAAGAAAAATAAGGCTTATCAATCATCTTTGGTGTCAAGAAATTTCACCAGTATGTACACGGTCATCATTTTACTATCGTTTTGGACAACAAGCCTTTTCTAGGATTGTTCAGCGAGGACAAGGCTATACCACCCATAGCCTCAGCAAGAATACAAAGATGGACATTGATTCTGGCAGTGTATGAGTATACTTTCATCCACAGGCCTCGAAATCTGATTGCAAACACTGATGCATTTAGTTGTTTGATTTTGAAAGAAAACAATGAGGATATTCCAGTTCAAGAACTCATTTTATTATCGAACTTCTTAGATCCATTGCCAGTATGTGCTAGACAGATCAGAGATTGAACCGGTCGAGACCCAGTGTTATCCAAAGTACGAGAACAAGTTCTTCACAGTTGCTCAAAAGAACTAGGAAACCGTATTTTCACAGATGATATGAGATAACCAGCCAGAATGGCATCTTATTGTGGGGAGCTTGAGTGATTGTTCCTCCAAAAGGATGAAAGCCATTGTTAACTGAACAACATAGTACACATCCAGGTATTTCCTGAATGAAGGCCATAGCAAACAGCTACCTATTGTGGCCTGGAATGGATGGAGAAATAGAGTGATAAGTGAGAAATTGTATGCATTGTCAGCAAGTGGAAAAGTTACCTCCAACAGCTCCATTACACCCTTGGGAGTGCCCAGCAAGGCCATGGGTGCAATTAGATATTGACTATGTACGCCCTTTTATGGGAACAATATTTCTCCTTATTGTTGATGCTCACTCAAAATGGATGGACATATCTGAGGTGAAGTCACCAACATCTTCTACTATAATTGACAAGCTATGTCAAAGTTTTGCTATCAACGTTCTAGCAGAAGTGGTCGTATCAGATAGCGACATGGCATTTACAAGTGCCGAGTTTCAATGGTTTATCAGCCTCAATGGTATCACTCATGTAAAAACTTTACCGTGCCCTCCTTTTACGAATGGACCGGCTGAAAGAGAAGTTCAAACATTCAAAACTGGCATGAAGAAATTAACCAGAAACTCCATAATGACCAAGCTAGCACCTTTTCCATTATAGGACCAGCCCTCACACAACAACAGGTGTCACATCTGCGGAATTGTTAATGAAACACTGTCTCAGAACGAGATTGAGCTTAATAACCTCAAATTTAGGGGGGAAAGGTGGAAAGGAGTCAGGAAAGTCAGAAAACTGGACATGACTGGCATAGTTGTGGCAGAAAGTTTACCGTTGGAGAGATGGTATGTGTGAAAAATTTTGGAGGAGGACCAAAGTGGTTATCAGATAAAATAAGTGCAATGACTGGACCTCTTTCTTACCACATGAAAGTGGAAGTCCAAGTCATACAGAGATATATCGATCATATGAGGAGGACGGAAACAAATTATCAGGAAATGATTTCTCCAGTGTTCACGACTGCGTCAATGTCTCCTGTTGAATGAACTCAACTGAGTGTAAATGTGTCTGAAGGATCGGCTGTACCTGCAAGAGTTGAGGAAACAGATTTGCAAGTGCCCACCGAAGAACTGACTGTTTGGACAACACCAGAAACAGAGGCTCCTGACAGAGCATCTGAAGCTGTTGAGCTGAGATGTTCTACACACATAAGGGAACCCCCAGAAAGGCTGAATTTGTAAATTAGTTGTGTGTGTAAATAATTTGATATTTTGAGAAAAATTGTAATTGTAACTGTAAAATATACTTCTGAGTAAAGGGGGGGGGAAGATGTGGTAATCTGATGTGTAATATACATTTAAGGAGAATATTGTAATGGAAGATCACATGATCTTTGCATCAAAAAGCAGAATAGTGTGGACTACCTTAGTAGTCAGTAGGAGTAGTCTAGAGTTAGAGTCTGTAATGTAGGGACAGGGTTGGAGTTGTAAGCAGACAAGTCTAACTGCTAAGTTTCTTTGTAAATAAATAGAATGTTTTCTACATAAGAACTGTCTGCTGATCTACTCCATCTATGGTACCAACTCGATCTTCCTGAAACAAGCATGCAACCCAGATCCATTAGTTCAACTAAACTAAGGACCAGGATCCAACAAAAGTGAATTAAGACCATGATCAGCAATTATCTTACTGAATGGTGGAGAAGGCTCAATGGGCCAAATAGCTTATTCCTACTCATATTGCTTATGATTTTATTATCTTAATGGAAGGGCTGAAGGCCAGCTGCACAGACCAATGCACAGGGATACAATGCTGGTACAACTTAACAGGCTTCATGAGAAGGCAAAATGTAGGCCACTGGTCAGCCACGCTTCTCATTAAGATGATAACTTTTGTATGCACCTCTATACACCTCAATATATTCTGTCTCTCACAATCTCTCGTGTTTTGCACAGGTCCTGAAAGCTGCTAGTCTTCACTCCTCTAAACCTTATTTCGGCATCATTCATTCTCACAGTACAAGCATGCCCAATGCTATAAGATCCCATGCTTGAATGCTTACTCATTCACTTAAAACAATTTTATCTCTAACTAGCCCCTCTCTGGCATTGGCTTATTTACTGTCACTTCTCAGTAAGGCAAGATCTATGAGTACCTATTTGGGCATTTTATAGAGATATTTAATATGATGAAAGAAAGGACAAAGATTGAAACAGACTCTTTGCAGTGATTGAGGATCTCATTAGAGGGAACATGAATACAAGACTCAATGACAGATTTAAGACAGAAAATTAGAGAAACTTTGTATGCATAAAGGATTGCATGAGAGATTGCGGAACCAATTAGGAGTTAGTGTTTGAAGTAAAGAACATGCAAACTTTTAAAAATATGTCACACAGGTGTTTAAAAGGGGAATAATGAGTGTGGGAACAGAATGGGCACATGGGATTAGCAGTACTGCTCTTGTGGAGAATAAACACCAATGTGAACTGGTTGTCCAGAAGCAAAAAAAACAGTTAATACTGGGAAATAAGAGTACTGGTCTGAACTGGTCTTGTATACGTTAAAACGGAACACCAGTAAAAACTGGGAAATAAGAGTATTAGTCCGAACTGTTTTATCCTTCTGGGTGGCCCAAACCGCCTGCATCTATGTGAAATTTCCATGTAATCCTATTCACGGTGCTGAATGATCAGGACCTCTTTGGAGACTAAACCTGAGAAAATTGACAATAGGAGTCACTGAATTACAGAATAGGAATTCTGGCTGATTTCCTTCTTCCTTTCCAAGAAGTTCTGAGGCTGTTTGTATTGCAACAGCTGCTTTCCCAACTGAGATCAACTGTATCAGTACAGACTGGGTACCAAACCAAGTTCACCAAACTTGGTTTATTAGGCATTACAATGGAACCTGTCTGTAAAGTGCTTTTTTTGTTGGAACAAGATCCTAAGAAATTGTTTGAAAGAAAGAAGTTGTATTTTTATAAAATTTTATCACATATGTCTGAACTGCCACAAAAGTGCTTCACGTGCAATTATTTACTTTGAAATACAATCACATTCACTGTGCAGGTAAATGCAACTGCCGTTTTGCACACAAGATGATGGATCAGCCTATCTGTTTTACTGGTGGAGATGGTTGAAGGAAAAATGCTGATCAGGACATTGTGGAAATTATTTCCTTTTTTTGTGAATGTGTCACAGGATCTATAAAGTCCACTGGTAAACTTGGCTTAATACCTCTTCTGAAGGCTGGCATCTCTGACAATTCAGCACACAATCAATACTACATCAAGTCCCCAGTTTTAAATCCTCACTTGGCAGAAACTGGGCAAGGGGGCAGGTAAAATGAGAGCAATCATTTACTCCATACTACATCATCGGGACCCGATTGAAATATCAGTTGGAGGCTTGAGCAGAGGAGCAGTGATGGCTTCACTGTAGAGTTGCCAACTGTGATTACATGTATTTCTGGAGGTTTCATCACATGACTTTCCCCCACACTCCAGCCATTAGTTGGCCAACACATCCAAATCCTATGAGAAAGCAAAATAACTCATTACCCAATTGGATGATGCTAGACAGTTAGCCAAACAGCCTTATTCCCCTGATGTTCAATATTTTTATACCTGGTAAAGAGAAATATTCAAAGAAAATGACAATTTTTTTTTTTATTTTCCTCTAATTTTTCTCCAGGGTTGCATGCAGCAGTGTCCTGGAGACTGATCTTCAATTCCTGGAGACTCCAAACCAATCCTGAAGGGCTGGCAACCTACTTCATCATCAGGCCTTTTGGGAATTGGGATCAAAGGCTGGAAGAGGCCCTAGCATGTAGTAACTAAATATAATTTTAGGTTTCCTTATGTGCAAGGAGGGGCAGGTGTGCTCATCCAGTCCTCTCAGAAAAGATTTGGGTCTCCTTCGCCCACTGGTCCTCTTTTTTCCACCCCTGGTCATACCCAGAAACTATCACTGATAATGGCTAGAAACCCCATCACTTATTCGACTGCTGGTCACCAATCCCACAGGTCCTTGATTGTGGCCCCTTGTCTTCTGAATACCCATTTTAATTTGTTAGCCAGGTAGTAGTTCAGGTGGGAATTGAAGGCAGTTAATGGGGCTTGCTGTTAAAATCTGACGTTCTATGACCTTGTGGTCACCATCCACCGTTGGGCTTATATGCACTGTACTTGCACCACCCCAACATCCCCCTCACCTTGCCACCTATCCCGCCCCTTCCCCCCATTGAAATCAGATCCAACGTTTCAATCTAGATTATATGCTGAGGGCCTAGAATGATGTTTAAATGTATCATCATAATTTCCCACTTGGATGAAATTAATGCAGAAGGACTGGTGCAATCTGAGATTTTCAAATCTGAACATATTTTGCATAACTTTTTCAATAGAGTACATGAGGACCAAAAGCCTTAAATAGCTTTAAGATAATCAAAAACTTCCAAAAAAGGAATACCTTAGAATATTGAATATTTTTGTTTTTCATAAATGTGCATTTTAATTAAAGTGGACTTTTTATTTCATATTCATTTGATTTAGATTCATAAAAAGGACATCATGAAAGCACATTAGTGATACTGCAGCTTCTTTTTAAATACAGTTTGTGTGGAGTTCAGTGTTCAGTGTTTTGGCAGGTTTTGCAGCTGGGAGGGCCTTATGTCCAATTAATGATTTCAATGACGTCAATAGCATAACTGAAATATTTACTTGGGCACATGAAACCAGTTTTCAAAGTTGTGTGTTGAGGAGAACTAAGAAAATGTGAAATGGATTTGCTGATTGGGAACTGGATTCTGATTATTACAGATGATCTTTGACAAGAACTAACAAACCTGCACAAAGTTTTGTTTCTCAAAATGCTCCCTCAGATCAGCACCAGAAAAAAAAAAACAATTCTTACTTCTCTGGACTGTGTAATACAAAAAGATAATTATAAATTGATCTCAGCCAGCAAAAGGATTACAATTGGTCACAGTACCCTGGGCTGGGTAAGGAAGAAGAATCAGCTATTATTTCTTAGCCAATCATCTGTAAGAAAAATGTGACACCAATTTTAATTAAAGTGCAGTTTGTGGCAGGTGAGTTTGGTGTCAATTATAAACTCTCTCACTGCAACAAAGAGGTTGGCATATTGTAACTTCCAGTCTCATTTAAATGTTGCTGGCCAACTTCTGACCCATTTCCCCCCTCGCTTGGAGGTGAGGAGGGAAAGAGATAAATAATGGCAGTGGCGGCCTAAATATTTCATTCTGGGGCCCAGAAGGGGCACTTTTATCCTTCTTCGGGCCTCTGCTACCTGGATCCACTCCTAATCTAGAGTGGACCCAGTAAAGGTTCAATGCATCATTTCAACAGATTTGGGCAGGTGACCTTGTCAACTGCTCAAGAGAATAATTAAAATGCAAACTGGTCAGTTCTTAGTAGCCTCAGGGAAGTACATAACTTGGGCAATTTCAGCCGCCTGTCATCACTTTTCCATGGGGGTTCCATCATTCTCATGCCACTGTTATAATGGATGACCGATTAAAAACCCCCAAGAAATTTCAGGGCCCATATATTTGGAAATGAGTTGAAAACAGGACAATTAAAAAATCTTTTCTGTTCAAAGATTCTTGAAAATATTCAATAAATTGTAATGTTGGAAATGCAGCATTGGTGAGAAAAACAGGCTCCAATTTTAAGGAAATGTCTCAACTGAAATGTCATTATTTTTCTGTTCCAGATGTTAGCTGGCCCTGCTTTACATTTCTAACAATTCTTTTGGTTTTATTGAAGATTTTCAGAATTTGTTGTTTTTCTTTTTATATCAACATAATGAGCAACATAAGGGCTCAGCTGAAGCAGCCATATCTTTGAATGTACACATACTCCAGTTTGAAAGTAGATTGTGAAATTACATTTCTGGAATCAAAATTGCTCATCACCTTTTGAAGTTAAGAATTCAACCTGTGCATCTTTATCCCGCACAAATGGCAGGATGAACATTGATTATGGCATAAAGACTTCTTGAAGACTTCTTGAAAACTGGGATCTTTCAAATTCAAGTTCAATTGGTTCACTGTGGTTTTGTGAAACCTAACCTCTTTGCTCATACAACAACTATTTATTTTACTTCTGCAATTTCAATTTTTTTTATAAGGTTAGGAACACAGGGACTCAGACAGTACGTAGATGATTACTCATAAATCCACATATGCATTTGGGAAAGTAACACATATTGTGCAAAAAGACAGTAGGCCAGGACACAAATCAAGGCCAGGTCTGGCAGAAAACTACAAATGTCACAAAAATATTAACTCCCGATTATTCATAATATTGAAATAATCCTGTCAATTCCTGTAATGACACAGTTGGCAAATGCACAGTCCATGGCCACATAGCTAAGGAAGATCTCAAGTTATACTCCCAGTTCTGTAATGAGCTAGCTGATTTCAGCCATAATAGCACAGAATGAGGTCATTCTGCCCATGCTGGCTCTTTGTAGTTCAATCCAGTCAGTCCCATTCCCCCCTCTCAATCCAGTCAGTCCCATTCCCCCGCTCTCAATCCAGTCAGTCCCATTCCCCCGCTCTCAATCCAGTCAGTCCCATTCCCCCGCTCTCAATCCAGTCAGTCCCATTCCCCCCGCTCTCAATCCAGTCAGTCCCATTCCCCCGCTCTCAATCCAGTCAGTCCCATTCCCCCGCTCTCAATCCAGTCAGTCCCATTCCCCCGCTCTCAATCCAGTCAGTCCCATTCCCCCGCTCTCAATCCAGTCAGTCCCATTCCCCCGCTCTCAATCCAGTCAGTCCCATTCCCCCGCTCTCAATCCAGTCAGTCCCATTTCCCCCGCTCTCAATCCAGTCAGTCCCATTCCCCCGCTCTCAATCCAGTCAGTCCCATTCCCCCGCTCTCAATCCAGTCAGTCCCATTCTCCCGCTCTCAATCCAGTCAGTCCCATTCCCCCGCTCTCAATCCAGTCAGTCCCATTCCCCCGCTCTCAATCCAGTCAGTCCCATTCCCCCGCTCTCAATCCAGTCAGTCCCATTCCCCCGCTCTCAATCCAGTCAGTCCCATTCCCCCGCTCTCAATCCAGTCAGTCCCATTCCCCCGCTCTCAATCCAGTCAGTCCCATTCCCCCGCTCTCAATCCAGTCAGTCCCATTCCCCCGCTCTCAATCCAGTCAGTCCCATTCCCCCGCTCTCAATCCAGTCAGTCCCATTCCCCCGCTCTCAATCCAGTCAGTCCCATTCCCCCGCTCTCAATCCAGTCAGTCCCATTCCCCCGCTCTCAATCCAGTCAGTCCCATTCCCCCGCTCTCAATCCAGTCAGTCCCATTCCCCCGCTCTCAATCCAGTCAGTCCCATTCCCCCGCTCTCAATCCAGTCAGTCCCATTCCCCCGCTCTCAATCCAGTCAGTCCCATTCCCCCGCTCTCAATCCAGTCAGTCCCATTCCCCCGCTCTCAATCCAGTCAGTCCCATTCCCCCGCTCTCAATCCAGTCAGTCCCATTCCCCCGCTCTCAATCCAGTCAGTCCCATTCCCCCGCTCTCAATCCAGTCAGTCCCATTCCCCCGCTCTCAATCCAGTCAGTCCCATTCCCCCGCTCTCAATCCAGTCAGTCCCATTCCCCCGCTCTCAATCCAGTCAGTCCCATTCCCCCGCTCTCAATCCAGTCAGTCCCATTCCCCCGCTCTCAATCCAGTCAGTCCCATTCCCCCGCTCTCAATCCAGTCAGTCCCATTCCCCCGCTCTCAATCCAGTCAGTCCCATTCCCCCGCTCTCAATCCAGTCAGTCCCATTCCCCCGCTCTCAATCCAGTCAGTCCCATTCCCCCGCTCTATCTGTGTAGTTCTGCAAGTTTATTTCCCTCAAGTATTCATCCATTTTCTTTTTGAAATCAATGATCGTCTCCACTTCCACCACCCTCATAGGCAGAGAGTTCCAGGTCATTATTGCTTGTTGCATAAAATGTCCTTCCTCACACACCAACCACCCCCCACCCCATCCCTGTGTCTCTAGCCCCAAACCCTAAATCCGTGTACCCCAGTCCTTGTACCATAAGCTAATGGTAACAACTTTTCTTTGTCTACCTTCCTAAAGCTGTCATAAACTTGCACACCTTTCTAAGATCTCCCCTCAACCTCCTGTGCTCTAAGGAGAACAGCCACAGCTTCTCTAAACTAACCTGGTAGTTAAAATCCATCATTCCTGGAAACCTTCTGGTAAATATCCTCTGCACCCTCTCAAGTTGGGATGTTGGTAATGAAGGAAAAAAACAAACCTATATTTACCTAGCAGCTTTCATCAACTGAAGAATTGAGTTTACATCCAGTTAAGTAGTTAGTGCTGAAAAGAGAGAAATGTTGCCAAAGCTATTGGTTTGCACTCATCAGGACAAAGGCAAGAATGCAACAATTTATACTGCAGGAGAATAGGGTGTTGATTGGATGGCAGATCAATTCTAATTGTCTGAGGCACAGCCATGGAGAAAGCCACAGGGAACGACAGGCTCCCCAAGCTTCCAGGTAATTCAAAACTGAGAAGTTCCAGGTAATTTTAGACTTGAAAAGTGCCCGGTCTACTTCAAATTAGCCTGGAAAAGTAAAATATCTCAAAAATTTGAACAACAAGAAGCCATTTCATGCTGCTACTATGCAGTGGTGACATGAGTGCTATTTTCCACTAATAGGATGCTGCCATCGGTTCAAAAAGACATTCTGTCCACCACACAATTGACTAATATAGTGTACGAATTTCAGTGCTGATGTGATGCCAGTTACATAGGCTATAGGCTTGGCCTAAATAGCCAAGTGGTTATGGTACTGGGTTTATAACCCCAAGATCAAGAGTTCAAATCTCACAATGGCAAACTATGAAACAATGTAACTTCATCTGAATAGGAACAGATGGAAACGTGTTTGTACTCGAAAGAGTTACATAGGCTATAATTGCAATTGGGTGATTGAATTAAGCAACGTGTTCCTCTGGCTGTTGGTAATAGGCAGAGTACAGGTGTACTCAATCAGCCCGTGCTTGCAAAACATCCCAAAAAATCATCTGCTGGAGTGTGATGGAATACTCTCCACTTGCCTGGATGAGTGCAGCTCCCAAAACGCTCAAGTAGCTTGACACCGTCCAGGACAAAGCAGCCTGCTTGGTTAGCACCACATCCACAAACATTCACTCCCTCCATCACCGATGCACAGTAGTAGCAGTGTGTGCCATCTACAAGATGCAATGCAGACTCCTTAGACAGCACCTTCCAAACCTATGGCCACTACCACCTACAAGGGCAGCAGAAAGATGGGAACACCACCACCTGGAAGTTCCCCTCCAAGTCACTCACCATCCTGACTTGGAAATATATCACCGTTCCTTCACTGTCACCGGGTCAAGATCCTGGAACTCCCTTCCGAACAGCACTGTGGGCGTACCTACACCACATAGACTGCAGCGGTTCAAGAAGGCAGCTCACCACCACCTTCCAAGGGCAACTAGGGATGGACAATAAAAATGCTGGCCCAGCCAGTGAAGCCCAAATCCGATGAATGAATAAAAAAAATGTGATTCTGTGATTGGGCAGCACTTGCTGAACAATCCTGAGTGCACTAATACCTACACTAACAACCAATTTAAGATAATCAGCCAAGCTTGTAACATGGCTCATTTATGCATGCTAGAAACTAAATGCAGGGACCTGTTCTCTGGAAACAAAAGGAATATGTTCAAGTCTTGTGCCTTTTTTGAGGTGCCCAGAAGCAGGGAAGCCCATAGTTTTCCATTTCTTTCTCGAGTCATTTATAAAGGAGAGACTCCTTTACCCAAAGAGTGATGCAAATGTGGAACTTGCTACCACTGTGAGTAGTTGAAGCAAATAGTATAGATGCAGTTAAAGGGGAACTAGACAACATATGAGAGAGAAGAAAGTAGATGATTACGAAGTAGATTTAGATAAGGATCGCTGAGATGAGGCTAGAGTGGAGCATAAACACTGGCATGTATGGTTGGACCAAATGGCCTGTTTCTAGGTTGTACACTCAAAATAATCTATGTAATGGTTCTAATAAAATTTGGGAATGCACAATTTCCATATACTGTGAGGGATTTTATGGAGCCTGCAAGAGTGGGAAACATGGCATGTGGGGTGACTGAATTAGGCTGGAGCCGAAATTTTAATTTCCCGATGGTGGGCAGAAATTAAGTCAGCAGTATTGTCCTGTGACGTGTTAATACATATGCAAGTCATTAATACTCATTAATGTAAATCTTTTTTTAAAATTAAAAACTCAGCGCATAAGAATCTCATGGCACCCAGTTCACATTTGTTTGAAGATGGCATGCAACAGTTAGCTTTGTGCCATTCTGTCTGAGGTCATTGGTTTTCCTTGTTGAACCCTGCAGCAGAGGGGAGGTGAGCAGAAGAATGGCAGATTGCATGGAGGCTTGGGACCAGCAAGGGTGAGTCAGTGGTGAATGGGAGGGGGATGTTCAGTAGGGTGGGGGCATGGAGGAGTGAAAAAGGGATCCAAGGGAGGATAGAGGGTGGGATTGGTGGCATGGTGGAGTGGAAGAGGGAAGGACCTGGCATTGTGGGTGTGGTGGGAGCAGTCAGTCAAGGTAAGAAAATGAGGGATCTAAAGGACAGTGTCAATACTGACTACATGTGGGTCCATCTCAGGGTATTGGTTGGCAGAGTTCTAACAGGGCTTTGCGCTCAACCACAACATTTCAATTATCCTTACTGAGAGTGATCTCAGACAATCTCCTTTGCAATGCATAGAAGGGAGGGCCAGCTGACCCTGCAAGGTCAACCATGTCCTACAAATACAACACTGGACATTAACGTGAACATTCAAATAAAGAACAAATGCAAAAACATTTCAATGGTCTTCCACAATACAGAAATGTCCCTGGCCACGATTTTACAGCCCCGCTGCAGCATCTCCCCCTGGCGGATGCGGCAAGCCAATTAAATCTCCATTTAGTTCGGCGGAACCATAATATCCCGCCAGGCATGAGGGGCCATAAAATCCTGGCCCCTAACTTCCCTGTAACCCTGAGGCATGCCAGTATATTTAGCTCTCTGGCTAAGCTGGTCTCAATAAATAACAATGATGCACACATGAATAAAGTGAAACTTATGTAATGAGAAATATTTACAAGTGAAAATTAAATTTGAAAAACACCAATACCACCTTTGTGCTCTCAATCAGTCTTAAGTTAATGGCAATAGAGTTGGGCAGGAAATTTGTGGCCGTGATGAAGAGCCTCCCCATTTGTCCAGGAGGCTCTTTGATAGCCCACCCATACTTGCTATGTTGTCTGCTGGGTTTCACCACTGAAAAACATCCCCTGCCACGTGATTGTACATATTTCCTGTGCATGCTGCTGTCACTTTAAATTTTAATTGTAATTGTGCAAAAACTAGCAAAAAGCAAGAGAGCAGAAGTGGTACCCACTTCCTGTTCTGCCGTCAGTAACAGCATGTCACAGATAAAATTCTGCCCACTGAATCCGAGATGTGCTGAATCTGGCTGTATTGCAACCTGAAGTGGATAGCTGCATTATGTCTGATTACCTGCTCCTATTGCAGTACTTGCTTAGTAGGGGTAGGAATCCATGTTTAAAGAGTTATAGCGGAAACTCAAATTGTAACCCCTAAAATATCCTTGATCCACATTGTACACATTAAGCTTAAAAAAGCACTGAAAAATAACAGATATATTACCAAAATCCACCATCCAAACCATATAAAAATGATGGGCAGGAAAAGACCAGTTTTTCTTTCTCAACCGCTTTCAGCATTGTTAACTGTATATGACGTGTGTTCTGCATTGATCCTACCAACATGATACTACACTCATCCAGGTAATATGCCATATGGTCCATTCTCCAAGTGCATCTAAACCTCACCATTAGTTTATAATCTTGGAAGAACAAACTTGCATTTATACAGTATCTTTCAAGTCATTTAAGTGCTATGCTGTCAGTGAAGTACTTTGAAGTGTTGTTATCGTTGCTGCCCTTTGATTTGAAGATGATGTCTATCAGGGCTGAGTGTTCTGCCATGGGTCTGCATGTGGCTCAACAGGACAGTTTTTGGCCCGCTAATCTTTGGGCACATGCAGCAGGATGTCCAACAAGGTAGGGGGAACTGGGGTGCAGGACTTGCTGTGTTTGCTTTCTTTCTCTGATACTGCTCTGCCTCATCATTAAGGCGTTTGGACTCGAGACATGATGCAACTTGATGGACAAGCTGTTGCCATTTTGAACAACTGATAGCAATCTCCTCCCAGTCATTAATGCCAATGCTGCTGTGCTTCAAGGAGAGCTTCAGAGTGCCTTTAAAGCATTTTTTCTCTCCTCTCCTTGAATGCTGGCCACTTGAGATTTGAGAAAACAGGCCTAGTGGGGGAGACACTTTTCGGTCATCTGGACATAGTGTCCAGTCCATCGTAGTTGATTTTGCAAGAGTTTTACCTGAATGCTTGTGGAACTGGCTTCAAGGAGGACCATAGTGTTTGACGGTCCTCCCTTTGAATCGGGTGGATGTGGCGGAAGCATTGCTAGCGAAATTTCTCTAGCATTCTTATGTGTCACTAATACACAATCAGTCACTACAGTACAGGAATTTGGTGATAACAACTGCTACGTACACTAGGACTTTCCTCTGGCTGGGGGGGGTCTACAACTATGGGTCACAGTCTCAGGATACGGGGTAGACCATTCAGGACTGAGATGAGGAGAAACCTCTTCACTCAGAGGATGGTAAACCTATGGAATTCTCTACCACAGAAGGCTGTGGAGGCCAAATCACTGAATATGTTTAAGAAGGAAATCGATATATTTCTGGACCCTGAAGGTGTCAAGGGGTATGGGGAGAGCGCAGAAGTTCAGTATTGAGATAGAGGATCAGCCATGATCATAGTGAATGGCGGAGCAGGCTCGAAGGGCCAAATGACCTACTCCTGTTCCTATTTTCTATGTTTCTATGTTTCGTTGACTTGTGGTGGTCTTTGTTGTCAAATACTCGCTAGTTTGTAGAAAGCTGAGTTGGTGCAGTTGATCCAGTGTTGGATCTCCTCGTTAATGGTGGCCTTTTGAGAGGCTGTTAACCATAGAATCATAGAAAAGTTACAGTACAGAAGGAGGCCATTTGGCCCATCTTGTCCATGCCAGCCCAAGGACACCCAGCTGCCCTTTCTAATTCCACCTTCCTGCACCCTGCCCATAGCCCTGCAGCTTACAGCATTTAAGGTGAAGATCCAGGTACTTTTTAAAAGAGTTTAGAGTTTCTACCTCTGCCACCAACTTGGGCAGTGAATTCCAGACACCCACTACCTTCTGCATAAAAAAGTTCTTCCTCATGTCCCCCCTACACCTTCTGCCACTTTTCTTGAATCTATGTCCCTTGGTTCTAGAATTCTCCATCAAGGGAAACAATTTTATCCTGTCCACTCTATCTATTCCCCTCATAATTTTGTACACCTCAATCAAGTCACCACTCAGCCTTCTTCATTCTAAGGAAAATAACCCCAACCTATCCAATCTCTCCTCATAACTACACTTTTCTAACCCTGGCAACATTCTTGTAAACCTCCTCTGCACTCTCTCCAGAGCTATTACGTCCTTCCTGTAATGTGGGGACCAGAACTGCACACAATACTCTAGTTGTGGCCTCGCCAGTGTTTTATACAATTCCAACATTATATCCTTACTTTTATATTCTATACCTCTGCCAATGAAGGAGAGCATTCCATATGCCTTCTTTACAACCTTGTCTACTTGATCTGCTGCCAAGATCTCTCACTTCATCTACCCCTCTTAGTATATTCCCCTTTATTTTGTAATCCCTGTAACTGCTTGACCTCCCTAAATGTATGACCTCACACTTCTCTATGTTAAAATCCATCTGCTACTCTACCGCCCACTCCACCAACCCATGTATTTCATTTTGGAGATTATGGCTATCCTCTACACTATCCACTACTTGGCCAATCTTTGTGTCATCTGCAAATTTCCCCATCGTACCCCCTACGTTCACGTTCAAATTGTTAATATATAACACAAACAGGAAGGGTCTCAACACCGAACCCTGTGGAACACCACTTGAGACAACTTTCCATTCGTATGGGCATCCATAGACCATTACCCTTTGTTTCCTGTTACAAAGCCAACCTTTTATCCAGTTTGCCACAATACCCTGAATCACATGGGCTTTTACTTTCCTGACCAATCTACCATGTGGGACCTTGTCAAATGCCTTGCTAAAATCCATGTACACAACATCCACTGCACTACCTTCATCAACCCTTCCTGTCACTTTCTCAAATAATTCAATCAAATTTGTGAGGCAAGACCTTTTAACAAATCCATGCTGACCGTCCCTGACTAGTCCATGCCTTTTCACATGACAGTTAATCCTAAATCTCAGAATTGATTCTACTAATTTGCTCACCACCGATGTAAGACTAACTGGCCTATAATTGTTTGGAATTTCCTTTGATCCCTTTTTAAACAATGGAACTATGTTTGCATTTCTCTAGTCCTCCGGTACCTCCCCTGTATCTAGTGAAGATTGGAAAATCATCCCCAGAGCATCTGCTATTGCCTCCCTGACTTCCTTCAGCAGCCTCAGAAACAATCCATCTGGCCCTGGTGACTTATCAACTTTCAAGGATTTCAACCCTTCGAGTACTTCCTCTCTCTTTATGACTATCCCATCCAATATCTCGCAGTATTCCTCCTGGACTACTATATCTACATCCTCCCTTTCCTTTGTAAACACGAAGACAAAATATTCATTCAAAACCCTTCCCACAGCGTCTGCATCTGCACACAAGTTTCCATCTTCAGCTCTGATAGGTCCCACTTTTTCCTTAACTAACCTTTTAGCATTAATGTATTGGTAAAACATCTTTGCGCTATCTTTAACTCTACTTGCTAATTTTTTTCATGCCCTTTGATTTCCTTATTTGCTTTTTTACTTCGTTCCTACACTTCCTATATTCATCTAGGCTATCTGCAGTGCTTAGTTCTTTGTGCCTATTGTATGCTTTCTTTTTCTGTTTGATCTTCCCCTGTACTCCTCTAGACAACCAGGGGGCAGTGCCACTCTTATTTTTGTAGGGGACATGTCTACTTTGTACAATTAGGATTTCACTTTTTAGTGCTTTCTACTATTTTATCCTCCAGCAGTGCTGTCCAGTCCACCTCAGCCAAGTCCCTTCTCATTTCTGCAAAATTTGCCTTCCCCCAGTTCAAGCCATTTACTCCTGCCTTATCGCTGTCCTTTTCCATGGTAATGCTAAATCTAACTGATTGTGATCACTGTCCCAGATGGTCGCCAACTGTCACTTCACCCACTTGCCCTTATTCGTTCCCCAAGATTAAGTCTAGAATTACATCTCTTCTCGTTGGGTTTGTCACTAATTAGTTGAAAGAATTTCCCTGGACACACTGCATGAATTTTTCTCCCTCAGTGCCCCTTATATTGTTTGAATCCCAGTTGATATTAGGATAGTTGAAGTCTCCTACTATTATTGCCCTCTTGTTCTTACAAGCAGAAATTTGCCTACATATTTGTTCTTCTATCTCCCTTTCACTATTTGGGGGTCTGTAGTATACTCCCAGTAGTGTGACTGCCCCTTTTTTATTTCTAAACTCAATCCATAAAGCCTCGTTTGTCAACCCATTTAGTATCATCCCTTCTCACAACTGGAATTGATTCTTTAATCATTAGTGCTACCCCCCCTCCTTTTTTATCTCCTACTCTATCGTGTCTGAAGATTCTATAATCAGGGATATTAAGCTGCCAGTTTTGTCCCTTCTTTGGCCAGGTCTCTGTTATAGCAATGACATCCTGCTGCCATGTGTCTACCTGTGCCCTTAACTCAACTACCTTGTTTGTAATACTCCTTGCATTGAAGTATAAACAGTTTAACCCCGTCAATTTTCTTTGCTGGACACTTTGTAAACTTTGCTTCTCCTGTAACTCCATGTCTATCACAACCTCCCTAGATAATGTTCTACCTCCATTTTTCTAATCTGAATCTGACTATCTGATCCTACTCCTGGGATCCCATCCCCCTGCCACACTAGTTTAAATACTCCCCAACAGAACTAGCAAAAGCCCCCGCAAGGACACTGGTCCCTGCTCTGTCTGGGTGCAGCCCATTCAGTTTGTACAGGTCCCACCATCCCCAGAACCGGTCCCAGTGCCTCAAGAATCTGAATCCCTCCCGGCTACACCATCTCTCCAGCCACGTGTTCATTTGGTGTATCCTCTTATTCCTGCTTTCGCTAGCACGTGGAACTGGGAGTAATCCTGAGATTACTACATTTGAGGTCCTGCATTTTAATTTATCTCCTAACTTCCAGTACTGAGCTTGCAGGTCCTCATCCCTTAGTTTACCTATGTCGCTAGTACCAATGTGTACCATGACTACTGGCTGTTTACCTTCCTTCCCCAGAATGTCCTGCAGCCGCTCCATGACATCCTGGACCCTGGCACCAGGGCGGCAACATACCATAATATAAAAGCAAAATACTGCGGATGCTGGAAATCTAGAACGAAAACAAAATTACCTGGAAAAACTGAGCAGGTCTGACAGCATCTGCGGAGAGGGATACAGTTGACGTTTCGAGTCAACATACCATCCTTGATTCACGTACGCGGCCACAGAAGCATCTGTCTGTATCCCTAACTATTGAATCCCCCATCACTATAGCCCTGCCACTTGTTTTCCTCCCACCCCTCTGAGCAGCAGAGCTACCCAAGGTGCCGTGAACTTGGCTGTTGCTGCTTTCCCCTGAGGGGCCATCCCCCACAACAGTATCCAAAGCGCTATAACTGTTAGAGAGGGGGATGACCACAGGGAACTCCTGCACTACCTTCCTGAGTCTTTGACTGTTCCTGATGGTCACCCATTCCCTTTCTGCCTGTGTAATCTTCACCTGCGGTGTGACCACCTCGCTAAACGACTTGTTTAGCATCGCGGATGCTCCACAATGAGTTCACCCTCAGCTCCAGCTCCAAAATCCAGTTGGCTAGAAGCTGCATTTGGACATACCTTCCGCACACATGGTCACCAGGGACACTGGAAGCGTCCCTCATTTCCCACATCCTGCAGGAGGAGCATATCACGGGTCTGAGTTCTTCTGCCATGACGTCCTCTCGATTAAGCTTAACCTTAAAAAATACGCTAGCTCGGGGCCTTATTTATGTTAGCTAGTAACCTTGTTTCTTGACTAATTATACTTGTACAATACTACTCTATACTTTTTTTTTAGCTCCTACCTTAGTATTAAGCAATGAATTACTTTAATAAGTTGAAAAAAACTCACCAGCATTTACTCACCAATCAGCTGCTTTTTTAAAAAATCCACTTTCAGAGGTGTGTCCCTCGGAGGTCTGGTGCACTCCTGAAGGTATTGCCTCTCTCTCTCACTCTTTTTTTTGGTTTGAGGAGGAGGGAGGGATGGAAACACTACAGCAATGTAATGTTTGGGGCTATTCCATTCTTTGACAGTGGGTCCTCCTCGATCTCCTTCTGAGTTGCGGTGACTGGGCTGACTTCTCCCAGAATGCTTCTCAGTCACTTCTCACTACTGCCCTCTGTTGGATGGTCTTCCTCCTGTTGAGTGCAAGGGTCCTTCTCCTCGATCCCCTTCTGAGTTGTGGTGACTGCGCTGGCTTCTCCCAGTCAAGTTATGGGAAGTGCCCAGTGCCCAACATATTTCAGAGTCTCTCCTTCGACATATATGGGAGGTGGAATATTTGGCTGACCAGGTGGGGCTTGATACTGGAATTTTGTTCTAGCATCATTCAAGGACAGGCCGAGTGTAGTCACTGCTCTAATGTGGAAAATAAGCAGCAAATTTGGCCACAAGAAGATGCACAAACAGCAATGTGATAATGGCTAGATACTCTGTTTTAATGATATGAGCTGGCACGTAAATATTGGCCAGGGCACCGGGAATTACTTTCCTGCTTTTCTTCTCATATTGCATGGGATCTTTTGCATCCACCTGAGTGAGACTTCAGTTTAATGTTTCATCCAAAAGACGTCACCCCTGACAGTGTGACATTCTACCAGCACTGCACTAATGCATTCAAAGGACTTGAACCTACAGTCTCCAACTAAAGGGCAAAAGTACTATCACTGAACCATGGACAATACTGATTCTTCTACAGTTTTGATCCTGATGCAGATTTTAGTACTAACTGAAAAATTTAGTACCATACAGTACAAAATAGTTGCTGGCAGCTACTTTAAATAATATTTCTTCTAAAGGCACATTAACAAATCTGAATGTCTAATTTATATAGGTGGCAATTAAAAGTCACATGCTTGCAAGACAATAGAAAATGATGTGGTGTAATTGCATTACTTCTGCGTCATTGTCATATCATCTATGAACTCCTACCAGAAATGCATTCCATACACAGAAGAGGTGGACACCTAGAATTAAACATCTGTGTCCCTTTCAACCTCGTGAATTGGCATATGCAAGGTGGGAATGTCAGAAAATGAGCCCCACTCTTATAAACAATCTGTACTTATGAAAATTATTGACAAGCTTACCCAAACTAGGTGTTTGAATTAATTTCTGACTATTTTGGTAGGTTTGGGGATTTTCAATTATTCAGGTCCCTTTTGGTTGATACAAGCATAGTTGGTGTAGAATGTGCACAGGGAATACACATCTCCTGCCATAATTTTGGTTGAAATCCCAAAGAAATAGCATAAGCAACCATTCATATTGTTTCTTTGGACCTTTGTCAAAGTGACTTGGTTCTGGCACGTAGGTTTTGTGTGACCCTTCATGAAAAGGCCTGGAGACATGCCCAAGAAAATCGTTAGTGGTTTATGTTAGATTGTGATAAAAGTTCTTGATGGCCCAATAAAATCAGCATATTTTAGGACTCTCCAAGCAAAATAGAAATGGGGCTAATTCCCTGAAACTGGCAAGGAGTAGCAACTGCAGGCGGCAAGAGTCCTAAATTGGGGGACTGTAGATTTAAGTTAGTAATGCTGTCTCCCAACACTAATTCTCACTGAATACTTAATCAGGAAATCAGGCCTTATAAATACCTCTTTTATTTTGCACATATAGGTAGTTACAGCCTGAACATTCAACCATACTTGGGTAAAATTTTGCAGGGCCTTGCACAGTTAGCAGATATGAGAAATTTTTGAGCAACGCAGGGCCCCACCAGTGATGCAGGGTTTCAGAAAATGCTTTCTACTGTCACCGTTTGTGAAATCATGATACTGTTTTATACTGTGAGCCAGCCTCATGAATAGAATCACTTTTATTTTCAGTTCTATTAAAATCACACAAACAAAGCAAAAATAAATTCTAAGTGCCCGATTTGAAGTGTTAAAATCACAAAGAAAAGTTTGAGGCAGACAGACTGGTTAGGATCATATTTATTCAGCACCACAATCTGGTAGTTCAAGCCCATGAATGCCTGTACTAGTGAGAGTGGGGGTGCATTTTGGCCAATTAAAGTAATGGACTTGTTTAGTTCATATAGACAAAATTTGCTATATTTATAGTCACATATGGGAATATTTTTTTCCTTTTTATTTGCTCTTGATTTAGCTCCCAGTTGTGACTAATAATGAGGCATAAATCCGTACATCCAGTCCACATTTATAGGATCGAAGAGGATAAGTTTATTTTATTTAGAACTGTAGGCGGTAAATGTTAGCAGTGAATAAATTTGCATCGTAGCAATTAACACATTTCACATGCCAAACTACATGCTAATGACGCACAGGCTCACTGGTGTGTCTATTACTGCCAACAAGGTCTGTGTAGCTGCATGAAATTTTCAATATATGTACATTTAAGCACAGAACAATCTGCAGGATATAATGTATTATTTTATTATGTATCATACCATGAGTTGAAAAGAATATACGTTTTATACAACTCAATAATAAGACAATAAAATTAGCTGGGAAAAAAAAAATCTCCATGAAAAGCAGAGGAATTGAACAGAAAGCGGATAATAGCCTAATATGAAACACAAAGCCAACTTCAGAAAAAGAGAAGTTGAAGTACCTGAAGACTCCAAAAATTGTTCCATTGACTTGAACCCCCTATAAGAGGGCATTAATACACTTGGCTATTGCAATTTTGAGGAGGATATGCCAGTGGCAATCCAAGCGATCATCTAGCACTGCATTTCCCACCTGCTCCTGAGCCAGGCATCCAAGATGTGCCCATTCTAATGTGGTTGACCACCATACATAATCCATTGACCCTGGCTGATGCAATGGGATTTTCAGGTCCACCATATTTATCCCACTACCTTATAGTCCCTTAATCAAAAGAAGGAGCTCATTGCCAAATATGATTCAATGTTGTCAGCAAACTCAAGAATTGAAGGTTTGCTGCTTGGGCTCAGAGAATGAAGGAAACAAAGTCATCCTATCTTCACATTACCAATCAGAGCTTGTTGTTTCCACATTCCAACTCATTTTAAGAATGGTCACTCTGTTACCAGGATATGAGAGGCTACACACAGATGAAGATGGTCAGATAACAAACTTAACACTTTTAATTTACTCTAATATAGCAGCAATCAGTTGTGACAGTAATGCAATCTAGTCTGAGAATATATTAATTCCTGCACCAAATTGTGGTATATTTTGCATAAGTTGAACTACCACAGAATGAAGAAATGAGCTTTTTAGTGAAAGGAGGCAAAACTACTAAACATATCAATGTAGACTCCATCACCAACATGAAGAGGATACTAACAAACACGAGCAGGATAGTATTTGAGATTGAAGTTAATACAGCCAAGAGATTAGAAAGTATAAAACAATGTGAAAGACCTTTATAATTTACATATATAGCAAAACTGACAATCAAGGAAACAGTGGGACTCCTGAAGAGCAAAGAGGGAATGTTACAATAAGTGGTTGAGGAATAGCAAGCTTTCTAAGTGAAATTTTTGAGCTGATGTGGTAAATTTTCTAGGGAATGTTGATGAGATTCTAAGAAAAACAAATATAACTAATAAAGAAATTATGAATCAACTCAAGGTGTTGAAGAAAGCAAAGCCCAAGTAAGCAGATGGTTTTCACCCTAAGGTACCTCAGGAAGTAGCAAATGAAAATAGTTATGTTCAAGCAGTTCCTTATGGTACAATTTTTCCCCTCCCAGCTCCACATTCAAGTAAGTTACTTGTTTTCTTTGTTTCAGACATTTGATCGAGCTGATCTGCCCAAGCGTAGTCTGCGATGACACTGGCTGCCTTAGAGCAAATCATTATTGAAGTGGGGGCCTCAAGTTGTTGTTAGGACCCTTATTTGCACATTAAAAAAGGGCCTAACACCTGCTTCAGGAGTGAGTATAGCATGCCTCTTATTGGTCCTTACTCAATATGGCGGCTGCTGCACTTCAGGCTGGAAATATGCAGTAAGTGCACTCACATTTTTGGGCCTTAGTAGGCCATGTAGTGTTTGAATGATGTCTGGTATGTAGCCCAATTTTTGAGTCCGTCTCCAGTTTCAGACAATTATACTTTGTCATCACGATGCATTGTCCTTGAGCCAAATTCAGCCAAAATTGTTTGAAAGTTTTCATATCGGCCCTGAAGTATTTCAGCTATTTCTCAGTCTCTAGCAAATATCCACAATGCTATTTGTTTTTATTTTCCTTTTCTTTATTCTGACTGAAGGCAAGAGGATCAATTCCTCAACACTGTGCTTGCAGGGAATGTGGGTTAATGGAAAATTAGTGCTGCAGTATTGTAACCCCATCCAGCATTTTTGAGTGTAGATACTTTTGAGACCATGGGGTTGTGGAATTAACCTTGTTAACTCCTGTAAAGTTCCATGGCTGTTGCCAGTCCTTTTTCCTCATCTAAGTGTCCACTCTTAATGCCTGAACCTAGGTCACCAGCCTTGCCAGGTTAGTTGACCACACTGGGGATATCATGGTTAAATTTAATCCTGTATCCACATACTTTACTTTCAGTAGGGGTCATTAAACAGAAATCAGTACCAAAAGTTTTTCAGATTTCATTCTCCCTGCCCAAGGAGCACTGAGTCCTAAGACCTACTGAATGTTCACTTGGTGTTCCAGCTGATTTAGCACAAACTAAGGATTCAAATGGGACCTTCGGCTTTACATGATTTCCTACACCACCATGGGGCCATTTAACCCATAGCCATTGGCTGAGTCCACTCCTAACTTTTTGGTATGTTACAGATAGACAGTAGCTTTAAGGGGGTAGAGTGGCAGCTGGAAATGCTCTGAAAGCATTGTCACAATAGACTGAATTTTAATGGGCAGGAGCGCAAGCATTTGGCAAGAAGTGGAGGGGTTAAAATTGAAGAAATTGGCAGTGAGATGGGAATTGGCTTCCACAACTGACTTCTGTTAGGTTGCATGCGAGCATCCTCCTCAGGAGGTGGTTGTCAATTTCAATATTTTAATTGCTTAATTACAGCAATATTAACAGAGCTTTTGCAATTTATCTGTGGAGCCATGAGTTTTGAGTCTTCCTGGAACTTTCCAGTGAAAGCAAAGCGAGAATATAATGGCCATTGAGGAAGCTGAAGATGTGAGAGGGAAATATGCCAGTGAGTGCTGAAAATTCACGGCTGTTTTTATCTTCTTGTGTGAAAGGCTCTCTTCATAGTATTTGTGCTGAGAGGTTAGTTTGACCACACTGAAGAGCTTTTTGACAACTTTGGAGATTTGTGCACCTGGTCTCCACCTTGAAGCTTGGATCCAAGAGAATAGCATGGATGCTGTTTATGCTATTTTACTTTAGACCTTAGATGAGAAACAGCAGCAACAGCTTACTCCTCAAAGACAGGAAGCTTACCTTTTTTCTTTACACCTCGTCTGGTAGTTATGACTTCCTGTGAGCTGTACTTCTATGCTAACCCCCTCTTTTTTCTGGCTCCAGTTTCCACTCCATCAATAAGGAATCAGATCAAAGCTCTGCACTCCTACCATATCCAGTTGTGAGTGGTGGAGGAAAATTAAACAACTAGAGGGAGGAGGCTCCATCCCTCAATGAAGGCAGGGCCCTACACATGAATGCAAATAGAACACTGAAGTTTTTGCAACTATCTTCAATCAATAGTGCTGAGTGGATTATCCACCTCGGCCTCCTCCTGAGATCGCCACCATCACAGACACCAGTCTTCAGCCAATTCGATTCACTCCATGTGATATTAAGAAATGGCTAAGTGCACCGCAAAGCAAAAGCAAAAGCAATGGGCCCCGACAACACCCTGGCTGTAGTACGGAAGAATTGTTCCCCAGAACTAGCTGCGCTTCTAACCAAGCTATACTAGTACAACTACAACCCTGGCATTTACCCAACAAAGTGATTGAGTTTCCACAGATGCGATCATTGAGTGCATGCATATGGCATTAAGGCACCCCTAGATCTTACAGGTGTGTTCATGAATTGCAAGAGCTTCCACCCCATCAGTCATAGTAAGTCCTATCCACAAAAAACAGGACCCAACACCAATACTGCTCCATCAGTCTACTCTCACTCTCCAAAGTGATGCAAGATGTTGTTGACAGTATTATGCGACACTCACCAGTAACCTGCTCATCGATACTCAATTTGGGCTCTGTGAGGACCAGTAGGTTCTCTTCTTAAATGTTGGCCTTGCCAGCAACATCCACATTCTCCTAGCTTTTGTCCAAATATGGACAAAACAATTGAATTCCAGATGGAAGGTGAGAGTGATTGTCCTTGACTTTAAGATGGTATTTGACTGGATGCGGCATCAGGATGCCCTTCAAAAGTCAATGGGAATCAAGGTGAAAGCTCTCACTGACCAGACTCATACCAAGCACAGAGGAATGAGGTTGTGGGTGTTGGAAGCCAATTATCTTAGCCCCAGGACATCGCTGCGGGAGTTTTTTTGGCAGTATTTTATTTTATTAATTTATGGAATGTGGATGTTGCTGGCAAAGCCAACATTTATTGCCCATTCTTAATTGCCCTTGAAAAGGTGGTGGTGAGCTGCTCTTGAACCACTGCAATCCGTGTGGTGTGGTACACCCACAGTGCTCTTATGTAGGAAGTTGCAGGACTTTGATCAGAGACAATGAAGGAATGGTGATATATTTCCAAGCCAGGATGATGCATAACTTGAAGAGAAACTTGGAGCTGGTGGTGTTCCCATGTGTTGCTGTCCTTGGTCTTCTAGGCATTGGACGTGACAGGTTTGGAAGGTGCAGTTAAAATAAGTCTTGGTCAGTTGTTGAAGTACACCTTGCTGATGTTACACACTGCAGCTATGGTTTACCAGAGATGGAGGGAGTGAATATGTAAGGTGGTGGATGGGGAGCTGATTAAGCTGGTTGCGTTGTCCTGAATGACACTGAGCTTCATGAGTGTTGTCAGTGCATTCATCTAAGCAAGTGGATAGTATCCCATCGCATTTTTAACTAGTGCCTTATAGATGGTAGAAAAACTTTGAGAAGTCAGACAGTGAGTTATTTGCCACAGGATTCCCAGCTCCTGAAGTACTCTTGTAGTCACGGTATTTATGTGGTTCATCCGGTTAAATTTCTGCTCTGCCTTCTGTGTTTGGCAGCAGGGAAGAGTATTTCCCTGTGGGCCACTTATACATCCAGGGAAGCGTCACTAAAACAAGCCTTTTAATCTCTGGATTCCGTTCTGCCAATTTCTTCCGTTTTGCTCTCAAACTTAGAGTGTCCCTTTAAATATTGGAGTTGAAATCGACTCTTGTAGATCTTCATCACGTCCACTGATGCTAATTGGTCGGAAAATCTTGAAATGATAAGGCAATGCAGTGGTTGCACTAAAAAGCCACTGGCAGACGTACTGCACTTACTTCCAGGCTTCCCGCATGCTACTGGATCCCACTCCACATGCAAACCCTCCACCATCCCAAGCAAATTGGTAACTTAACCTCCACCCCAATAATCAGTGTCCTCATACCTGGGAAGAAAAAATTGGGTAAATTTTCATTTTTGTCAACATCATATTACTTTTACTTGAAGGGAAAATAGTTTTACAACAAAAACATTAACATAATTTGCACTGTTGCAGCAACCCAGAGATTGAGTGTTCAAAAAGCCGCCATAGTAAACTGTATCATTAATTTCAATAAGTTTACTATTGAACAACACAGAAGTAAATTGACCACAAAAGTTGTTGAATTGATATCAAACCAACTACTTCACTAATGGCCATCAGAAAGGGAACCTGCCTTGTCTGGCTAACACATAACTCTTGTGTTTGCTATTTGGTCGAGTGTAAATACATATGATGTGGCCCAGTAAACCACTCAGTTATGGAAATAATCAAGAATGTCATATACTCAGAGCAATTTGGTTGAACAATAAATACAGCCACTCCATTGTTACCCCACCATAGGAACAAGTATACAATTACTTTTAAAATCAACAGTGGCCCTTTAAGGACAGGAATATTAAGCGCGACATGTATAATGCACACTATACAATATTATTTCACATAAAGAATATTTGATGTTTGATGCATCTAGGTAGCGGTGGACAATAAACTCAATCATCAATCAGTAAAGATACTTCTCATAATATTGGATAAATTCCCAGATATGAACCTAGATATAGCATTGAATTACTCGGATGGGCAGAATGATTGAACAACCATCTTCTTTACAATAAATTAATGAGTCACCCTGATCCAAAACAACACCATCAATTTGACAAAAGCAAAACACTGCGGATGCTAGAAATCTGAAACAAAAACACAAAATGCTGGAAAACCCAGCAGGTCTAACAGCATCTGTGGAGAGAAAGACAGAGTTAACGTTCAGAGCTCTGAAGAGTCATACGGACTCAAAACATTAACTCTGTCTTTCTCTCCACAGCTGCTGTTAGACCTACCATCAATTTCAACTGACTGCAGTTAGCTATCCTGCTGGCTACACACACCATTCGAAATCGATTCGTCGCTAAACCCAATTCCAAACTCTGAGTCTCAGCACGTAGCTCCCAAGTCCAGCAAGAAAAAAAATCATCATTAACAAATCATTTTGTCTGCTCCACTCCAGGTACCTTGTGGCTGTCTAGGTTCGGAAACTGCAAGCCCATGATTCTTTTCCAACAGCCCCGACTGCTGAATTAACTAAGTCGGCAGCCAACCAACTTCTACCACCATTACGGTCCCTTCTTCTTTAGGCAGAAGTGTGCCGCTGCCATTTTGAAAAGTTTGACAAAAACCAGCGAGTGCCAGAAGATCCTTTGTTCACCAGTAACCAACGACATCATCTTGGAAGCTTGTAGTCTCTAAAAGCTGTACCCACACTTCTCAAAAATCATCAAAAATGGATTGGACTTCCACAATTCCAGCTCCACTGGGATAAACTCATGGCCCAGGCCAGTCACACAATTGGTGTCTTTAGAGAAGAAGATTTTTAAGATACAGCATTGCTATAGATCTCAATAAAAAATTAGAGGCAAAACAACTTAGTACACTTCTTTACTCACTTGGGCCAATAGTAGATGGCATCATTGCTCAACAAGCTATTGATGAATCATCTGCCAAATTTGATGATGATTTGAAATCTTTTGATGTCTATTTTAACTCGAGATCCATTAAAATACTGGAGAGCTAAATTTAACAAGAGAATCCAGTCCCCTGGGGAACAGTCGATTTCTTCATTCATGATCTCATTAGTATGGCAGAAGGATGTGAAAATGGCAATTTAAAGTCTGAGCTCAACCGAGACAGAATTGTGGTGGGTGTTGCAGACGATTCACTCTCTGACCTCCTACAAGCTAAATATGATCTTACCTTCAACTAGGCTATCCAGCTAGCTAGATTGTCTGAACTACACAAAAAACACAAGACCATCCTAAGGGAAGAAAACACTTCATGGGAAAGAAAACAACCCTCAGTCCACCATACCAAGTCTCAAAAATGCAGGGACCTCTCAAGTCAGGGAAAGCAACCCCTGAACCACCCAGCAGAGCAACTTTTCCTGCTCTGCAGTGTAAAGTACCTTCACAGGAAAGATCAGTGACTTATAAGTACTGCCCAATGCTTCCACTGCAACAGTTGGGGCACTTTGGTAAACTGTGCAAGTCAAAACCCCAGCACCGCACAGACATCCCAGAGATAATCCACAAGGTCAAGACCAAAAACTATGAAGATGTACAGCTATACTTCTTGGGGGGCATCAAAGAATGTGGTTCTTTGTTTTTGGAATGCTGACATCCTGGTTAATGGTCATCTAACCAATTTTAAATTAGATTCAGGTGCCAGCGTGACAGTCCTGTCAGGCAAGGAACCATGGCTCCAAGGCCTTTGGATTTGAACAACAGACACTCCACTGTATGGAACAGGGGGAGTTTGATTCCTGGTCCTTCAGCATGATCCTTGAACCACCAAGGTATGGTGACAAACAAATCTTTGAGCCGATGTATGTCATCCGCAATCAGTCTCTCTCTCTTTTGGACAGAGAAGCCCATGTCGCCCTTTATCTTATCCAGCTGGTGGAAGATGTCAAGACTACCACAGTCATTAGTCAGCCAGAACAGCCCAGTCCTTAGTCCTCAAACACTAAAGAATATTCAGATTCTTCACCTGTGATCTTTCTTTCTTCAGAGCAGGTTTGCCCATCATCATTCCAGGTCCTGGAAAGTCTCCAGTCCAACCAACTGCACACGAGATTACCATTGCACCTCCGGTGGTACCAGAGATGCATCAACAGTTTGAGAAACCTCTATCTATAACTATGATGATAGTACAGTCGGTAGACACACCAACAACTTCCAGCCAATGTGCCAAAGCCACAAAGGGTGCTGGAACCTGGTAGCAGTTGCACACCAACAACAAAAAACAGAGGCAAGCACACTACTCAATCTTCTTCTTGCCATAGGAATGCTCTTTCTCAGCCTCAACAAGCCTCCGGATGGCTTAAATGGCGGAAGGAGAAGAAAAAAACATCACCAAGTAGACAAATGCCATTTTCATCCACCCTGCAAGAAACGATCAAGACTAACAACAACTATGCACCATCCAACCAGCCAGCCCAACCAGGCGTGGTTTAACATCTAGCCAACAACAAGAACAAGCAACACCAGAGCCTACGATTCTCCTGACAGAAAGGCAAATTAGATGTGGAGGAGTGATAAATGCTCCAGACTGCCTGAACCTCTAACTTCAACGGCTTGGAGGAGAGAGATGGGGTAGTGAGAAAGTTGTAATGTTAATAATGTAATAGCAATAATGTTAGAATAGCATTAAGGTTGTAATAATGTTAACATACAAGATTTATAACAATGGAAGACTTAGAAGTAAACTGAAGTAGCTCATATCCATGGGATAAAAACTTGGGGGCGTGGGGGGAGGTATAGTAGAAGGGACTGGTACATAAAGGGTTAACGTGGGACTGAGTACAGTTCCACCCACACAGTGGTGTGACAAGGCACCTGATCCAGAGCCAGGATCAATCTGGAGATGGACATAGCTGGGTAAAGACCTAGAATGGGGTCAGCTCCATACCTGTACCCTCTACTATAAATAGGTACATAGTTATGAGTTGGCAGTAAAGACTCGCTGTTAATATACTTCAGACTGGAAGCCTAATTCACGGTGTCCGAAACAGGATTTTTCAACTACCAGGTTTCTTTGATTGACCTGGCATTTTAGCATCCCATGTCGAAATTGGAAGAAAATGAAGGGGGAGTCCAAGAGTGCCCCCTTCTGCCTGGTCTGCACTGCATTAACGAGGGGATCTTCAGTGTCCACTGACATTGAGTAGCAATGGGCATATTGACAACAGCTGATCTCTAGCCTGTCCAGACTGACATCCATCAATGCAAACTTTCCCACAGAGGCCACTGAATAGCAGAATGGATTATTTTTGTTTCGCAGCTCAGGAATTCCAAGACCAATTGTACAGCTATGTTGCTGTCCTGGCTGAAATCAGTTATCTTGGGATATGGACCAGGAATTGAACATGTGGGTTCCCAGGTCTATATAAAATATTTTTAAAATTGCATTTATGTAGGAACTTATCATGTTGTCACAATGTCTCAAAGCACTTCACAAAATGAATTACCTTTTCAGGATGCAGCGACCCTTGTTACAGAAGGAAATACAGCAACCAGCGTGCATCATAAATAGTGAGCTGCAAATCAGTTCATTTGTTTATTATTGGCTGTAGAAAAAATGTTAGCCAAAAAATACTGTTGTTCTTCAAATAATGGTCTTTAATGTTGATTTGAACAGGCGGATGGGTAATATGCTGACATTGCCTTTGATATTTGACACCTCTGACAATGCAGAGCTCTTTCAATACTACATTATCTGGGTTATGCTCCAAACTACCAGCATGGTATTCAGAAAGCTACATGCCACTGATGCAGAGATGACATTGTTAGCATTTGCACAATGCTAATATGTAATGTGGTTCAGTTCCATATAGTCTGGTGGTTTTACTTATTGACCTTTGGAGGAGATATAGTTAACCTTTAAGGGATCATGGAGGAAATACTTCATACTTAAAGTTTTTTCTTCCATATCAATATCTTTCTTTTTAACTCTATAACATTATCTGTGGTTAGAAGAGGTTAAAAAAACACTGGCAAATACTGAAATGAGTTTTGAAATATTCAAAACGGCAATAACTTAGGGATGAGTTGTTCAATATCTATAAACTTCAGGTTTCCTCAGCTTTTTCAAAAGCATTTCTACATCATGTTACAAACCTTTTGCACTGCAAACCAGACCTGTAGTTTTGAAATAATAGACAATATAGTTGTGACACTCGAATCTTTGTGACTCACTATCATAACTATGGCAAGGCTGTCCAATGAGCTTTCTTTGAAGATACAAAACAGTATCAACCCACAGTCCATTTCTTTTTTTTACACTTTTTACGAGTTTTAAACCAATTAAACAATGGTTAATCAGTTCATTTGTTTATTATTGGCTGAGGAACAAATGTTAGCCAAAAAATACTGTTGTTCTTCAAATAGTTTGGTTAGTTTTGTGTCTATTAAACTTAGGGTGTTATGCAGAGTAGATTTTTCTCTAAGTTTTGTATGCTGTCTTAAACTAAATAATGGGGGCAAGAGATCAAATTTGGAAGATGTGGTAAACCAAAGAGTAGAGACAAGGCAAGAGAGAAAAATACTAATACGGGAAATGAAAAACAGAATGCGACAGTAAAGGACAAAGAGTACAAATCTAAGAGTAAATCAGCAGATAAGGCTAGATGTTACAAAAATAATAAAACGACAAAACTAATGGCTTTGTATCTAAATGCATGTAGCATTTGAAACAAAACAAGTGAACTGATAGTACTTATTGTATTATCTGAAAGCCATTAGAGACATGGCTACAGGATGACAACATTGAGACCTGGATGTTGAAGAGTACATGATATTTAGGAAGGATAGGAAGTTAGGAAAAGATAGAGGGGTGGCACTGCTAATTAATGATGGTATTAGCACATTACAGATCGATGACCTACATTCAGGAAACCAGGATATAGAAGCAGTTTGGGTTGAAATGAGAAATGATAAAGGCAAGAAGTCACTTGTCAGAGTGGTGTACAGCCCTCCTAATTGTAACTACATCGTAGGACAGAGTATAAAAGGAAGAGATAATGGGAGCTTGTTAGAAAGGTACAGTGATAATCATGGGGGATTTTAATCTATATATTGGCTGGAAAAATCAGATGAACAAAGGTAACATAGATGAGGACTTCATATAATGTTTTCGGGATTGTTTCTTAGAACAGCACGTTCTGCAGCCAACCAGAGAGCAGGCTATACAATACCGGGTATTGACCAATGAGACAGGGTTAATTGATAACCTCAGTGAAGGCAACCCTAAATGGCAGCAATCATAATATGATTGAATTTTACATTCAGTTTGAGGGAGAGAAGACTAGTCCAAGACTAGTATTTTAAATCTAAATAAGGGCAATTATGAAAGCACGAAAGCAGAACTAGCTAAAATGAACTAGGAAATGAGGTTAAGGGATAGGACAATAGAGATGCAGTGACAGACTTTTAAAGGGATATTTCAGAATATACAGAATAGATACATTCCAATAAGAAACGAAACTTCCAAACTGGTTAACTAAAAAAGTTAAAGAGAGTATCAAACTTAAAGAAAAGCACATATTGCGCTAAGACAGGTGGCAAGTCAAAAGATTGGACAGAATATAAAGAACAGCAAAGAATGATAAAAGATTAACAAGGAGGGAAAAATGAGAGTCCAAGAGGAAGCTAGCTAGAAATATAAAGATGGATGGTAAGAGTTTCTATAGATATTTAAATAAGGAAAGAGTTGAAAAAAAGTGGGCATTGGTCCTATAGAAAGTGAGTCTGGGGAATTAACAATGGAGAATGAGGAGATGACAAATGAATTAGAACAGGTATTTTGTATCGGTCTTCACTATAGGGGATACAAGTAACACCCCAGGAATAGCTGGAAATCAGGAAATGGAAGGGAGGGAGGAACTCTGGAAAATCACAATCACCAGAGAAATAAATGGTATTGAGCAAATTGTTTGAGCTGCAGGCTAACAAATCCCCAGGTTCTGATGTACTTCATCCTGGCATCTTGAAAGAAGTGGCTAGTGAGATAGTTAATGCGTTGGTTTTAATTTTCCAAAACTCCCTGGATTCAGGGAAGGCTCCATTAGTTTTGAAAATAGCAAATGTAACTCCTTTATTCGATGGAGGATGGTGGGGTGGGGCGGGGGGGAGACAGAAATCAGGAAACTACAGGTCAGTTAGCTTAACATCTGTCATAGGAAAAATGTTAGAAGCTGTTATTAAAGAGGTTATAACAGTGCAACAGGAAAAATTCAAGGTAATCAGGCAGTGTCAACATGGTTTTGTGAAAGAGAGAACATGTTTAACTGATTTATTGGAGCTCTTTGAAGGAGTCACATGTGCTGTGGCTAAAGGGGAACTGGTGGGTGTACTGTACTTAGATTTCCAGAAGGCATTTGATAAGGTGCCACATCAAAGGTTATTGTGGAATACAAAAGCTCATGGTGTAGGGGGTAACATATTGGCATGGATAGAAGATTGGCTAGCTATCAGGAAACAGAGGGTAGCCATAAATGGGTCTTTTTCTGGTTTGCTGGATGTAGAGAGTGGTGTGCCACAGGGATCAGTGCTGGGGCCTCAACTTTTTACAATTTATATAAATGAAATGGATAAAGGGACTGAAGGTATGGTTGTTAAATTTGCTGACGATGCAAAGATAGGTAGGAAAGTTGTGAAGGAGGTAAGGAGTCCATAAAGTTACAAAGTGACATAAATAGGTTAAATGAGTGGGCAAATATCTGGCAAATTGAATATAATGTGGGCAAATGTGAAATTGCCCATTTGGCAGGAAGAATAAAAAAGCATGTTATCTTAATGCCAAGAGGTTGCAGAACTCAGATTCAGAGGGATCTGGGTGTCCTAGTTCATTAATCACAAAAGGCTAGCATGCAAGTACAGCTAGTAATTAGGAAATCTAAAAGAATATGAACCGTTTATTGCGAGGGGAATCGATTCCAGAAGTAGGGAGGTTATGCTTCAGTTACACAGGGCACTGGTGAGACCACATCTGAAGTAGTGTGTGCAGTATTGGTCTCCTTATTTAAGGAAGGATGTAAATACGTTAACAGTTCAGAGGTTTCCCAGACTAATACCAGGAATGGGCAGGTGTGTCTTAAGAGGAAAGGTTAGACAGGTTAGGCTTGTATCTGCTGGAGTTTAGAAGAGTAAGAGGGAACTTGATTGAAACCCTTTAAAGATCCTGAGTAGTCTTGACAGAATGGATTTGGAGAGGATGCTTCATCTTGTGGGAGAAACTAGAACTAGGGCTCACAGTTTAAAAATAAGGGGTTGCTCAATTAAGACAAAAATGAGGAGACATTTTTTCTCTCAGAGCGTCGTGAGTCTTTGGAATTCTCTTCCACAAAAGGCAGTGGATGCAGAGTCTTTGAATGTTTTTAAGGCACAGCTAGATAGATTTTTGATAAACAAGGGTGTAAAAGGTTATCAGGGGTAGACAGGAATGTGGAGTGGAGGTTACAATCATATCAGTCATGATCTTATTAAATAGGAGAGCAGGCTCGAGGGGATTAGTGGCCTACTCCTGCTCCTAATTCGTATATTATGTTCATATGTTAGCATCAAGCACTGTTAGGCAGGAACAGGATCCCTTAAAGAATTAGATAAATATTTCACAGTTATACAGCAACTTTAAGAACTTCAGACCTTTTCAAAGTACTTCACAGCTAATTGGGTCCTTAAAACAAAGTGTAGTCATAACGTAGGAATTAAAGGGCTGGATTTTTTGTGGTCAGTGATAAAACAATGGTGCTCACAGATGATCTCAAAGAAAGTTGTCCACAGAGATTTAGCAATCTCTCTGGTGTGGATTTCCACTTCAAAGCCTTGGTTTGAATCTGGCGCCAAGTCAAGGGGATCTCTAAATGTCCAACAGAAATATGTCATCAATTATGGTAAGCAGCTAATCACATTGAAGTATTCTCACATATAGCAAGCCAGGAAAAATACTGTATTCACTGTTCATAATGTGGTTGACTGCTTTGCTGAACACCTTTGTTCAGCCCAGAAGCAAGACCCCTAGCTTCCTGTGACCTGTCATTTTAATTTCTTATCTTGCTCTCTGGCTGACATCTGTGCCCCTGGTTTACCGCAGTGTTCCAATGAAGCTCAATGTAAGTTTGAGGAACAGCACTTCATCTTTCAATTAGGAACTTTACAACCTTCTGGACTCAACATTGAGTTCAACAATTTCAGGCCATAATCTCTGCTCCCCACCACACCCTCCCTCCCCATTTTGCTCCCTTTCTTTGCCCATTTCAGTTTTAACCTTGTTTTTGTCTTTTTTTGCTTTTGAATGGCAGCTGTTTAATATTCTGTCATTCACACCTCCTCTGGAATCATTTTTTGCTTCTTTACTTATTCCATTAATACCCTCTCGGCTCTGCCCCACCAATTCTTTTGTCTTTTAATGTCTTCTGCTCGATCACAGAACTTTTGTTCTTTGTTCCCCCCACCATCTGACCTACCTAAAACCTATTACATTTCTAACTTCCCCCAGTTCTGATGAAAGGTCATCAACCTGAAACGTTAACTCTTTCTCTCTCCATAGATGCTGCCAGAACTGCTGAGTATTTCCAACCTTTTCTGTTTTTATTTCAGATTTCCAATATCTGCAGAATTTTGCTTTTGTATTGTTGCAAGAAGTTACAAGCACTGAATCCTTTCACTTTTAGTTTAAATTTTCAGATAGTGAAAAAATAGCCTTGCAAGGCAATTAGTCCAAGGGCAATTGAGGATAGACAAGAAATGCTGGCCTTGTCAGCAATGCCCACATCCCATGAATGAATAAAAAGAATGGATTGGATTCAGATATATGCTAAAATATTATATTATACCTTTGAGCCTTACTCTGAACTAACATCAGTTAAAATTAATTTTAACTTCAAATTTCCCTTCATTATTAGATATGTTATATTATTATTGACTGTTCTATATATCAAGGTAATTTTGGCCAGTCATCTATCTATCCCACACTCAAATAATATAGGAGTTTCAGATCCCAAATCTAATACTCCCCAGATTTTCTTGTTCACCAAAGAACTGACTAAAAATAAAATATCACAAAAGTACACAATACTCCTGTGGGCAATGCTTTGACACTTTCCTGTGCACTGTTATGGAGCATCTTTGCTAAGTAATACAAAAATCAAAAAATCACAATCATTGAATTTTCACTGCCAGATTTCCTCCATATGCTAAAAGGTAACATGATCTATGTTAAGTTTCATTGGGGTCAGCAGCTCTCTGGTGCTTCATTTAAGTGCCAGCTCTATTGTGAGAGCACAGTGGCCTGGATTTTCCTCATCTAAGTCACTACATCTCAGCAGAAATGCACTAGGTTTATGGTGAGGGTGAAAGGTGGGGCAGGACTCACTGGCAAAGGAAGAACCAGTCATCTGAAAAGGGCAGGCACTTTATTCTAATATGCATTTGGGCTAAGTATGCTAGCCCTTCACTCCATTTTCTACACTTCTGGTGTGTAGGATACCAACACAAGGAACACTCATTTGACATGGATATCCAGGGTTGGTAGGCAGAGATAAACATTGTGGAGGTCTTGAAAAAAAATAATAATAATATAAACTCAAGTGTACTTTCATCATTTCTCAACTTTTGCTAATTTATTTATTTTGTTTATTCCTGTTGGCTCCTAGATTCTCTTAAGTATTTATATGACAACTCATGCAAGTTATTTGTTTTTCTTCTAGTACTCGTATTTGCAGCAATGAATTACCCCCTTTTGACCTGTCTGGAAGAAAAGGACCCATGGAGCAATACAGAAGATATGCCCTGTGTGCACCTGCTGTAAGCCACAGACCAGTATCTGCAGAGGTGAAAACATCTAATTTCCATAGACCATTAGCACTGTTGGAAAGTTCTTCTACACAAAGAGTGCTGCTGTAGCAGGCTCAATAGCATAGCCACCCGAATGATTGACTAAACACATTGTTGGATGCTTTTTCAGAAGAACTCCAATCACAGTACATTGTGTTCAGGTGTGCAGCATGAAATGAAAACATGTGAGTGTGATCAAGATGTCACATTGCCTGATTGGCTGCAGTTACCAACTTGCCACAACATCTGCAGGTCTCACATATTTATCTGCTCATTACAATAGAGAACAATTGTAGATTTGATCCATTGCTGCAAGGCCCATTGATAATAATAACCAGTGGAATGGCAAGACAGTGACAATAATAGTGAGCTGAAGCCAGAAATTCAGCAACACTGATTTATCAGTACTTTGGATGGAGCCATATAACTGCAAGTTATTTTTTTGTTCTTTAGATCTCCTTGTAGTCATGCTGCATTGCTGTCCTATGAAGATAATATTGTGGAGTGGCACATTCCTTGCACTCACTTAATGCAGCATCCCCCCCCCACCCCCCTTCAGGTTGTCTGCTCAGGCACCTCTATTTGTTCATGGGGTGTGGGTGTGAATGTTTCAGTTGATAGATGGAGAGCCAGTTAAGTGGGCTGCTTTGTTCTGGATGATATCAAGCTTCTTGAGTGTTATTGGAGCCAGACCCACACAGGCAAGTGGAAGGTATTTCATCACATTCCTGACTTGTGCCCTGTAGATGGTGAACAAAATTTGGAGGAGTCAGGAGGTGAGTTACTTTGCTCAGAATTCCCAGTCTCTGACTTGTTCTTGTAGCCACAGTATTTATATAGAAAATAGGAGCAGGAGTAGGCCATTCGGGCCTGCTGCACCATTCATTATGATCATGGCTGATCATCCAACTCAATAGCCTGCTCCTGCTTTCTCCCCATACCCTTTGATCCCTTTTGCCCCAACAGCCATATCTAACTCCTTCTTGAAAGCATGCATTATTTTGGTCTCAACTACTTTTTGTGGTAACGAATTCCACAGGCTCACCACTCTCTGGGTGAAGAAATTTCTCCTCATCTCAGCCCTAAACGGTCTACCCCATATCCTCAGACTGTGACCCCTGGTTCTGGACTCCCCCATCATCGGGAACATCCTTCCTGCATCTACCCTGTCTAGTCCTGTTAGAATTTTATAGGTTTCTATAAGATCCCTCCTCATTCTTCTGAACTCCAGTGAATATAATCCTAATCGACTCAATCTCTCCTCATATGTCAGTCCCACCATCCCAGGAATCAGTCGGGTAAACCTTCGCTGCACTCCTTCTTCTATAGCAAGAATATCCTTCCTCAGATAAAGGAGACCAAAACTGCACACAATATTCCAGGTGTGGTCTCACCAAGGCCTTGTACAATTGCACCAAAGCATCCCTGTTCCTGTTTTCGAATCCTCTGGCTATGAAGGCCAACATACCATTTGCCTTCTTTACCACCTGCTGCAGCTGCATGCTTACCTTCAGCGACTGGTGTACAAAGACTCCCAGGTCTCGTTGCACATTCCTCTTTCTCAATTTATAGCCATTCAGTTAATCTGCCTTCCTGTTTTTGCTACCAAAATGGATAACCTCACATTTATCCACATTATACTGCATCTGCCATGCATTTGCCCACTTACTCAGCTTGTCCAAATCACACTGAAGCATCTCTACATCCTCCTCACAGCTCACCCTCCCACCCAGCTGGTCCAGTTCAGTTTCTGGTCAATGGTAACCCCCCAGGGTGTTGATAGTGGGGGATTCAGAGATGGTAATGCCATATTAATCTAACTCAGTTGCAGAACACAATGGCAAATAGATCTTTCCTGGTAGGAGACATTGATCAAATGAAAATGGGGTGAGCTCGGATTGAGAACTTGCTGAATATAGGATTTCATGTTGCATGGTCCTTTTAAGAGTATAGAAGGCTCCTATTCATCAAATGTTCTCAATCACCCCTTGTGGTGTTTCAGTGGGGAATGTGGGACTTGGGGCGGGCATTTAGTATTGTCAGGATTGGGTGCTCAACATTTCAAACTTAACATAAACCTCAGAGATCTGTTTCCTTCATGAGAATGCCATTAGATCCATAGGCTGCTGAAAACAAGAGGTGTTTTGCATACAGTGTATGAATTCTGCAGAGCCCAGTCACGTAGCACAATTAATAAACTCACATGGCAATGAAATAAAGAGAATTCATATGCAACTTCTGGACCTTTCCAAACAAAATAAGAGCTCATTAATAAATCTAATTATGCAGAGCATGGGGTGAGACAAGTTTGCCACACTATCTGAACCACATGTATAAATACATTCAAGATAATTACCTAACCAACAAGAAGATTGTCTACTGCATTCGCTGCTCTTACTGTGGTCTCCTCTACATTGGGGAGACTAAACACAGACTTAGTGACCACTTTGCGAAACGCATCCGGTCAGTCCGCAAACATGACCTAGACCTTCCTATCGCTTGCCATTTCAACACACCATCCTACTCTCGTGCCCACATGTCCATCCTTGGCCTGCTGCAATGTTCCAGTGAAGCCCAACGCAAACTGGAGGAACAGTATCTCATCTACCAATTAGGCACTTTACAGCCTTCCGGAATTAACATTGAGTTCAACAACTTCAGATCATGAACTCTCTCCTCTATCCTCTTTTAACTCTCTTTTTACTACATTCATTTTTATTTTTTATCCACTTATTTTTATTAATTTATCTATGGTTTTGTCTGCTTTTTTATTCCCCCATCTCATTTTCTATCCTTTTTTCCCCCACCACTGCCCCCTCCCGCCAACCAATCCACAAAAGGACCATCTGTTATTTGTTCCATGTTGTTCTTTCACACAATGCTACCCTTGTTCTGCTGTTATCACATTCTGCTTTCTTACCTTTATGCCACTATCAGCACCTTTTTAAGCCCTTACCACTACCATTAACACTTCCTTTGTCCTTTAATTTGTGACATCTTTGTCAAACTCTCCTTTGTCCCCACCTATCACTGACCTTCTATCCTGCGTCACCTGCTCCACCCCCTTAAACAGTATAAATTTCATCACATTTCTACTTCTCTTCAGCTCTGAAGAAGTCATACAGACTCATCACATTAACTCTATTTCTCTTTCCACAGATGCTGCCAGACCTGCTGAGTTTTTCCAGCATTTTCTGTTCTTGTTTCAGATTTCCAGCATCCACAGTATTTTGCTATTATTTAAGAAGATTGCTCTTTATGAGTACTGTTTCAGTTTTATAGCATTCTTCATAACCATGTCCCTCAACTGTCCAATTTTGATCAGGATGCCCTGACATTAAACAGTGTCACTGAGGAAAGCAGTGCATAAGAATATCAAAGTGGCTAAGTCAGTCGACTTACTAGTTCTGCAGTAATCTGTGCTCCTCCAAAAGCGCCAGCCATAGTTGCAAGCATTGGGCAAATTGCTGAGGGTCAAGTACTGGAATTGAGTTTTTTTTAAACAGTTTATCATACATATGCTAAAGTCCTCAGTAGTTTTAACTTTACAATTCTGTTTCTTCTACACCTACATTTAATGCCGTGGGAATAGTTGGAATTTCTGTAATCTGAAACAGAGTGCAAAATAACAGATTTTCTGAACAGCAGAATGTTTTCTGGTTCTGTATTACTTTTAACACTGACTATTGACCTTGCCCAGAGACCTATTGTTTAATGCACTGAAGGGATACACAAATTCATTCATAGAAGTGGCGCTACGCAAACTTGTGTTGATTACCAGGGGACAAGCAGTGTCACCTGCATGGTGTTTCTCATTAATATCATTGAAGAATGCTGAGCATTGTGGTGCCTGCCCCAGGGAAACGACAGTCTGTGTAGCAGTGCTACACAAATGAATTTCTCTCCCATTATCTCTAAGGGAAATACTCCAGTGTGAAAATTTTAATTAAAATTATATCAAAATGCTTCCCCATCCTCGTAATAGAATCACATTGAAATAATAGTCACATCTTCTGTAGCAGGAATGCTCCGAATTACTAATATGGAAGTTGAGGAAAATGAATTTTTTAAATAAAACGTTCCAGAAACTAAAAGTGCCCTGGAAATACATAGAAATTAAGTCAGTTCAACTATTCTAATGCCTTTCCCCCCAATTTAATCAAACTTCTATATTCTGCTTTCACCCAAATGCAAGAAAACATGCCATTTTATTCCGCTTGATCTCTGCAAACTTCAATTTGCACTGTGTATGCATTTATTAAAAATAAAGTTAATTTTATATTCCTAGTATATTTTTGTGCTAAGCATCAAGTTCAGGAATGAAGCTTTTTCCACTATCCAATGCCAATATTAAACTCTTGTTGGACAGCGAAGGCTACAGGCTCTGAGCAGAGTTCTTCCCCCATTCCTGCCTAACCATGGGCCTTAAGCGAATCTCAAAAGAAAGCTTTCTACTGATATGAAATGAAATTTGTATTTCCCAAATTATGTTGTCTTTCTGAAAAAGGTGACCAGGTTAGTCCAATTTATGGGCCATTTTGTCCATTAAAACAAGGTTTCATGAGACTGACTTTCAATGCATCAGCCTGGGTTAGACTCAAATCCAGGTGCCACAGTGAAAGAAGTTATGCTAAGCGATTGGACTACCTGGTTGCTAAGTAGTTTTTTTTCCTATTGGACAACAATATTTGTAGTTTCTGTAATGTATGCTATGTTGCTAGTGCATTTGATTTCTTAATTAAACTGCAACTTTTGAATTCACTTTGTTCTTATTGTTGCAATGTTTTTGTAAATTCATTAACAAATCACATTTCAGGCGACTCTCTGACCTACTCTAACTTCCTAAAGACTGACAAAACAGGAAAAATCTGCTAACATTGACTCAGACAGGCAGACACAAGAGGACAAAACACCGGATATGAAGGGAAATGTTACTTTTCCTCTTTCTAATCTAAAAGACCTCAACTTAAGCCAATCTTTTTTTTTGCTGGAAACGCACTCCTAAAAGCACTTATCTATGCATTTAATAGCAAGTGTTTAATTTTTGCTCTCAGACATGCTGTAAAGTAAATCTATGTTTTGTAATTTCCAGATGGTATAAGAACAGACAGAAATTCCTACAGGTAGAAAGTTATTTTTCATTATCATTTTTTTGTGTTTCGCCGCGAGAACAGGATACAGGAAAGTGCACCCATCTGTATTCATAACCAGGAAACACAGGGGAGAAAAACATACACCAGAGCTAGATTTTCCTGCTTTCATGACGTAAAGTTGCTGTGATTGAATCTTAAATCAATTGCAGCTGACAGGAACAAATACCTCAGCTGTGACAATTACTGTAACATGAAACTGTGACAGTGACTCAGCTCATGTAGAATACTTCTGCCTGCCAGGTGCTTCTACATCCACTGCATGGCAATGATTAGCACAGGTGAAATAACAAAAAATGCTCATCATTACAACTGACATTTGAGGAGTTTTTGCTTTTTAGCATTATAGGCACGTTTACTAATCCAGGTGATATTGGCCTCCAAGGGCAGATGAGCATATCTTTCAGCAGTATTTTTATGCTTCAAACAGTATCCGGTTAACCCTTTTATCCTAGGCTTTCCATTGGCTGGAAAAATAGCCTTAGCAGCAGCTGTAGCCAATCAAAGTCCTATATTGTGAAAATTGCTGCAACCAAAATGGATTGGTTTTGGGACCCAGTTGAGTGGGACCCAGTTGGAAGAAGAAAGGAAGGAAGTACAACATTTTAATGTTAATTGTAAATTTGAGAGAGATTAGGTTAGATTATTAGGAAAAGTAAAATTGATTTTAAAAAGTAAATTGGTTATGAAATGCTTATTTAAGTAATTTATGTCACAGTAATAAAGCTATACCTGACATTGGTTCACTGGTTGCTCCTCAGCATCACAGTAAACAAGCTCAAACTTATTGAACCAATTGGTACAGAAGACCGTATTTCTTTTGGACCTGCAAGCAATCAAAGGGCTTAAGCTTTATCAGCATCCAAGAAACAGAATTTATACTACACAAAACATTGCTCTGCCTGTGACACGATGTTCATTTACCATTTTTGTTCTGTATGTGGACAAATGCTTATGCTTCCTGTCCTTTGTCCACACATTAGAAAAGATCCCAAACCGAGCAACAAATATTTCCCCAAGAAACACCCTGTCACTGAAGAACCGCAGACCAAATTTATAAATTAAACAATCACTGTAGTTAGAACCACCAACAGAGGTTTCGGGAAGGTCTTGGAGGAGAAATAGGATAACACCTAAAATGGACCTTTGGAGTTATGGTATGTGATATACCTGCGCCCGTTCATTGCGTTGCTTTACATTTTTTCTGTTATTTTACATGATTGCTATGTACAGCCAGCCTTATCTTTGCTGTTCCTTAGTATGCATCAGCAGAGGGCCCGATGTCACAAAGTGGCTACGGATACCTCAAGGAAGTATGCATCTCTTAGAGGGGATTGTGGCTGAGAAAGGTGGTGGGAGTCATTTGAAAACTAACTGTGTGTGCTGATACTTAAAGCAATAGCTGAATATGTAAGAGAGCGAGCACTGAGGTTTTCAGACACTGTACTGGAGGAGTTCGGTACAAGGCATGGAGTGAAGGAGAAACATCCTGTATCCATAGCAGCGTATAAGGCTCTCCGGGCTCATGGTCAGGGGGTGTGGCAAAAAGTAGTATTACAGATCAGCTAGGGATATTGCTGAACATGTTTGCTAGGAAGGAAGAAGTTTAATGATCTCACATGAGTTGTTAAGGTCAGTGAATTCATCTTCAAATGGCATTCTACTAACTGCTATCCTCATTCGCTGCTCAATTTACCACAGCCCCATCACACAGCAACCGATAATCTCTTTTAATCAGTGCTCAAGTTTATAATCTTATGCTTTGCCCTGTTCCTTACACACTGAGCACTGTTACAAGTCTCACACTCAGGTAGCTATTCAATCGTGACAGCCACATCACCCAAAATATTGCTCGGCACTCTGACACATTTCCTTCTTTCTTGTAGGACAAAGTAGCAGACAAAAGCAAGCAGCTGAAAGAACCGAAGAAGGGCCAGTGCACCTTCATGTTTAACCTCCATGGAGGAGACATGTTGGCCACCATAGGAAGGGCATTGCTGAGGCCATGGCCAACGGTGGGGCTCAAGAGATTGACGATGAGGCTATCAGTTTACCTAATCCTCCTCCTCTCATCTTAATGCTCCCTCAGCCCATGATCTCTTCTTACTCAGAAGGTGCAGAGGGTGTAAGAATGCACTTCTTAATTTCTCCTCTCCCCTCAGCTCAACCCAACCCTTTTCATTTCAGATACCAAAGAACTGAAAATTAGTCAGTCAATGGAGGAAGAAGAAGGAGAAGGAGGAGAAGAAAGTTAAGATGAACAGGCACAGACATTTGATTTCACAGCCACCAATTCAGATATTGACACTGCATATATTTTAGATTCTAGGATACAGGAGGGTATTAAAGGGAACAGATAGAATAGATAAGAAACCATTTCTGCTGGATGGAGAGTCTAGGGCTTGGGGCATAGTCCAAAAATTACAGCAGGCATTTCAGGAGTGAAATTAAGATACATTTCTACACACAAAGTGTGATAGAAGTTTGAAATTCTCTTCTGGAAATGGCAATTGATGCTTGATCAATTGTTAACTTGGAATCTGAAATTAACCTATTTTTGTTAAGCATAAAGTAAAAAGGGATATTTGGGAAAAAGCAGGTATATGGAGTTAGGTTGCAGATCAACCCCCCCATGACCTCAATGAATGGCGGAACAGGCTCAGTTGGCTAAATGGTCTACACCTATTTGTATGTTTGAGAGATCTGCACATGGTGAGATACAGGGCATGGAGCAGGAGAAAAGGATAATGCAAGTACCAGTGCACTGGAGAGGGAGGTCACACACTAAGTCTGCTGCAAATGACTTAAATTAGGGCTTTGATGGGCCAGGCTACAAAAGAAGCCTACTGGATGTACACAATCAAATGCTTGGTGTACTTGAGAGCCTGCGCTCAATAACAAGAGGCATGGAGCCCTAGCTTGGCACAGGGCTTTACACAGAGCTTGGAGGCCATATTTTCTAAGATGAAATGGGTGGTCACTCCCATCAGCACACCTGTTGAACTCACCATGTTGCAGCATTTGGTGTTTAATATTATAGCTTCTGCTGCTGCATAAAAGGCTTCCATCAATCACCTGAGTACTGCAGAGGATGTTTAGACTGCTGTCTTGCAACTTCAGACTTCTGCTAATCATAGCTGTGGATACCATTGTTCAAAGGAGCTTCCAGAGCATAACAGCAGTCATCAATCTGTTCTCTAGGGCCTGAACTTTCACGGGGACAGAGGGGGTCTCCAGCTTAGCCAAATTGATGCTGGAACCCCGAATCTGGAAGTCCTGCCCCCAAACCCAGGACCCATCATCGGAGTGGGTGCAGAGGAGGGGTGATGTTGTAGTTCGCACATCTGTGGTTTATGGAGGCAGCTGAATATGTAAAAGTGCAGCTGTCTTCAAACAGATCTAATTTTTGTTAGTGGGATGTCCAAAACATGACTTGTGGGCTTTACATTTTCCAGGAGAAAGTCTAAGCTTACTGGAGTTCTTTGCAGAGGTAAAGTACCCTTTTGGAGAGGTAAGGAATCCCTTTGGATAGGTCCATGGGCACCGTTGGGAGAAGTAATGTGCCCTTTGGGATTGTTAAAAGTAGATATGAATGCGCATAAAAAGTGGTTAAAAACATTGGAACTGTCAAGCTGTCAAAGTATTTAAATCTTCTGCCCCCTAACTTTAAAAATGTCTGCAGTTTAAAAAAGTGTTTGCTATTTCACTCTGTTGACATAAGTCTGAGGGTTATCACAATAGTATTTGTGCTGCATGACTGATTTCACAACCTATCATTATCACAGTGGAGCGTCTATCAGTTCACATTTTGATTGACAGGTTCAAGTGGTTATAACGTCTTTGATTTGGGGCTATAATTAAAAATGTGAAATAAAAGTTGTTCTCAGTAATGGTGACCATGAAATTACCAATTGTCGTAAAAATCTATCTGGTTCACCAATGCCCTTTAGGCAAAGAAATCAGTTGTCCTTTCTGGTATGGATTCCAGACCCACAGCAATGTGGTTGATGCTTAACTTCCCTCTGAAATGGCCTAGACAATTGTATACACTCAGAAAAGTCAAATAAGTAAACAAAATGGATGGACCACCTGACCTAGGTACCAGAAACGACTAAGGCATACCCTGCCCAGTCGATCTGCAAAGTTCACCTCACTAACATCGGCTAACTTGCGGCAAAGTTTGGACAGCTATCCCACAGATAAGTCAAACAACAGACTGACATAGTCATAAACATTGGATCATACTTTACAGTCAATGTTCCAGAATCCTCAATTACCATACCTGAATCTAACCTCTCCCATCACAAGGACAGAACCCGCAAAAGTGGTAGAACAGTGGTATACAGCCTGGAGGGAACTGTCCTCCAAGTCCTCAACATTGACTCTGGGCACCATTAAGTCACATGACATCAGGTCAAACTGCCCTCCTCATCTGAGGAATCTGTACTCTTCTATGTTAAAACACCACTTCGAAAAAGCACAGAGGGCAGCAAAGGCGCAGAATATATTCTGGGTTGGGGACTTCAATGTCCATCATGACGAGTGATTTGGTATTATCAAAAATGTATAAGCTGGCTGAGCCTTGAAGGATATATCTGCTAGACTGGGCCTGGGACAGGTGGTGAGAGAAGCAACAAGATGGAAAACCTACTTAACCTCATCCTTAACAATCTATCTGCCCAAATGTATCTAACCATGACATTATTGGTAGAAGTGACCACCACATAGTCCTTGTGGAGACAATAGTTCCATCATCATTTTAAGGATACCCTCCATCGTTTGTGTGGTACTACCATCATGCTAAATGGGATAGATTCAAAACACATCTAGTAGCTCGAACCTGGGCATCCATGAGGTGCTGTGGGTCCCCAGCAACATCAGATTTGTATTAAATCACAATCTGTAAATTCATGGCCTGGCATATTCCCTATGCTACAATTACCATTATGCCAGATGCTGTTAGACCTGCTGAGTTTTTCCAGCATTTTCTGTTTTTGTTTCAGATTTCCAGCATCCACAGTAGTTTGCTATTATCTACGTGATATCCTGCCCTTCAGCCATTTCTTGATAAAGCAAAGCTATAGGGGATCAACCCTGGCTTAATGAATGCAGGAGATCATTCCAGGAGCAACTCCAGGCATATCTAAAAATGAGGTTCCAACCTACTGAAGTCATTACACTGGGCTACATGCATGATAAACAGCAGTAGCAGCAACATGTGATAGAAAGAGCAAAGCGATCTCACAACCAAAAGATTAGATTAAAGCTCTGGAATCCTGCCACATCCAGTCATGAATGGTTGTGGACATTAAACAACTAACCTGAGGAGGAGGCTCCACCATCAACCTCATCCTCAATGATGAGACAGCCAAGCATGCCAGTGCAAAAGACAAGGCTGAAGCATTTGCAACCATCTTCGGCAAGATGAGGCAAGTGGATGATCCAGCTTGGCCTCCTCCAAAGGTTTCCAGGATCACACTTGCCAGTTTTCAGCTAATTTGAATCACAGCATGTGATATCAAGACAAAAACAGAAAATGCTGGAAAAACTCAGCAGGTCTAATAGCACCTGTGGAGAGAATGACAGAGTTAACGTTTCGAGCCCGTATTACTCTTCTTCAGAGCTCTGAAGAGTCATACAGACTTGAAAAGTTAACTCTGTCTTTCTCTCTACAGATGCTGTTAGACCTGCTGAGTTTTTCCAGCATTTTCTGTTTTTGTTTCAGATTTCCAGCATCCACAGTAGTTTGCTATTATCTACATGATATCAAGAAATGGCTGAAGGGCGGGATAAAGCAAAGCTATAGGCCCCGACAGCATACTGGCAGTGTGGCTCCTTCCCACAACTCTTTTTTCAGTGCATCGATGACTGTTTTGGACTGCTTCACGCTCTCATCTGGGCCTGGAAAAATACATAAATTTTGCTTCCAAATTCCACCCCTCTATCATCTTTACATGGTCCATTCCCGACACTTCCCTTCCTTAACCTCTCTGTCTCCATTTCTGGTGATAGACTGTCCACCAATATTAATTATTCATTACAAGCCCACCGACTCCCACAGCTACCTCGACTACAGCTCCTCACACCCTGCTTCCTGTAAAGACCATCCCATTCTCTCAGTTCCCTCACCTCCATTGCATCTGTTCTGATGATGCCACTTTCCAAAATGGCGCTTCTGATATGTCTTCCTTCTTCCTTAACAAAGATTTCCCACCATGGTTGATAAGGCCCTCAACCATGTCCAACCCATCTCCCGTGCCTCTGTCCTCACACCTTCCTCTCCCTCCCAGAACCATGATAGGATCCCCCTTGTCCTCACTTTTCACCCCGTCAGCTTCCAAATTTAAAGGATCATCCTCCATCATTTTCTCCAACTCCAGCATGATGCCACCATCAAACACATCTTCCCCTCCACCCCGCCATCAGCATTCCATAGGGACTGTTCCCTCTGGGACAGCCTGGTCCACTCCTCCATCACCCCCAACACCTCATCTCCTTCCCATGAAATCGCAGAAGGTCCAACACCTGCCCCTTTACCTCCTCCCTCCTCACCATCCAAGGACCCAAACACTCCTTTCAAGTGAAGCAGTGCTTCACTTGCACCTCCTTCAATTTTGTCCACTGCACTTGCTGATCCCAATGCCGCTTCCTCTACATTGGAGAGACCAAACGCAATCTGGGTGACCGCTTTGTGGAACACCTTCGGCCTGGCTGCAAGCATGACCCATACCTCCCTGTCGCTTGCCATTTCAACACAACATCCTGCTCTCATGCCCACATGTCAGTCCTTGGCCTGCTGCAATGTTCCAGTGAAGCCCAACACAAACTGGAGGAACAGCACCTCATCTTTCGATTAGGCACTTTGCACCCTTCAAGACTTAACACTGGGTTCAACAACTTCAGACCATGAACTCTCTCCCCTCCATCTCCACCCCTTTTATATCCCTTTTTGCAAAATTATTTTTTATTTTTTATCAACATATTTTTTTTTACTTATTTTCATTTTTGTTCATTTATTCATTGTTTTATCCCCTTTTTTATTCCCCATTTTCGATCCTTCTCTCCCCGCCACCGCCAACTCCTCTCCCCAACCCCCCCACCCCACCCCCACATGGGCCATCTGTTACTTGTTCATGTTGATCTTTTCAGAGTGCTTACCCTTGTTCTGCTATTATTACATTCTGCTTTCTTACCTTTATGCCACGATTAGCACCTCCTTTAGCCCTTACCACTGCCATTAACACTCCTTTGTCCTTTTGTTCATGACATTTTTGTCAATCTCTCCTTTGCCCCCACCTATTGCTGGCCTTCTATCCAGCTTCACCTGCTCCACCTCCCCTTAAACAGTATAAATTTCATCACATTTTTACTTCTCTTTAGCTCTGAAGAAGTCATACAGTCTCAAAACGTTAACTCTGTTTCTCTCTCCACAGATACTGTTAGACCTGCTGAGTTTTTCCAGCATTTTCTGTTTTTGATACTGGCAGCAGTACTGATTTGTGCTCCAGAACTAGTTGTGTCCCAAGCCAAGCTGTTGCAGTACAGCTACAACACTGGTGTCTTTCCAACAATGTAGAAAATTGCCCAGGTGTGTCCTGTTGACAAGAGACAGGAAAATCCAATCTGGCCAATTACTGCCCCATCAGTCTACTCTCCATCATCACTAAAGTGATGGAAGGTGCCATTGAAAGTGCTATCAAGTGGCTCCTACACAGCAATAACCAGTGCACCAGTGCTCAGTTTGGTTTCCGCCAAGGCCACTCAACTCCTGACCTAATTACAGCCTGGGTCCGAACATGGATAAAAGATATGAATTCCAGAAGTGAGGTGAGAATGACTGCCCTATACATCAAGGTAACAGTTGACTGAGTGGACCAAGGCTGTAATGAGGTCAGAAGCTGAGTGGCCCTGGCGGAACTCAAACTGAGCATCAGTGAGTAGGTTTTTTTAATTATTCGTTATTTTTTATTATTGCCCATGCCATCAGGGGGCATTTAAGAGTCAACCACATTGCTGGTGGGTCTGGAATCACATGTAGGCTAGACCAGGTAAGGACGGCAGATTCCTTCCTAAAGGGCATTAGTGAACCAGATGGGTTTTTACGACAATCAGCAATGGTTTCATGGTCATCATCAGACTTTTAATTCCAGATTTTTTTTATTGAATAAAAATTTCACCATCTGCTATGGCAGTAATGGAACCCAGGTCCTGGGTTGTTACCCTGGGTCTCTGGAATACTAGTCCACTGAAAATACCAAATGCCATCGCCTCCTCATATTGCTCTGTAAGTGCCATATGATAGCACTGTTGATGACCCCCCCCTTCCATCACTTTGCTGATGATTGAGAGTAGACTGATGGTGTGGTAATTGGCTGGGTTGGATTTCTCCTGCTTTTTGTGGACAGGACCTACCTGGGCAATTTTCCACATTGCCATGTTGATGCCAGTGTTGTAGCTGTACTGAAACAGCTTAGCTAAGGGCATGGTTAATTCTGTAGCACAAGTCTTCAGTACATGTACTTATATTATTTGCATCTAATTGGAACAAAACTACACAAGTTAGGGTTTTCTGCCTCCCCCATCACTTCTAGTGGAAGATCCCAGCAGTGAAGCAGTATGTGAAGAGCAGGTGCAGCAGTTCCCTAACTGAATTTCTGTTCCTGTCTGCTTAAGTTACACAGGAAGCTAGGAAAGTCCTAGTAGAATAATGTATATATTGATTTTATTACCTCTAAATTACACTACGCATGTAATATTATATCCTTTTCCAGGTGTCTTTTCATTTTGCCTTTCTCTGAAGACAATGGTCAGGATTTCCTGGCCCCATTGGATCATGCATTAAGGCGGGCAAGGGTGGGGGTGGAGGTGGGGGCAGACAAAATGGTGAGAAGGCCAAAAATCGGTTTCACACTATCGTGAAACCAGTTTGCAATCATCCGCTCGGCCCGTCAATGGCAGGCCAAGTTTCCAGCTGCTACACATCAGGAACCTAATTTCAATACATTAGCATCTTATTAGAAGCCCTGCTCACTGGAATCATCCCCCCAACGCTGATCATTTGGGCACATTGGTGTGGTTGCATGCTGATGTGTTTCACAACCGTACATATGCGATGTGCGCCTGGCGAGCTGCATTTCGCTTGGGACTTTGAGGTTTGTTTGCCTACATGGCTTCAGGCAGCACTCATGATCATCAGTGCCAGGCTTCACAGGCACCATATCACTTTTAGGGGGGCTCACAGGCAGGTCTATAAGGCAAGGATAGCTTTTCAACGGCTGCAGGGCTAGGGCTTGCTTCAGGAGGGGGGAGAAGTTGTCTCAGGCAAGGGAAAAGGCTGCAGGGCAAGGAATGTACTGGGAAAGCTTGGGGGGGTGGGGGAGGAATCCCAGGGTGTGTGTGGGGGAACAGGTTGATCTGTGCAAGTGGCCTCATGATAATGGGGGCTGAGGAGGCAGTCCCAGAGAAGATGAGGCCAGATGGAGATGTGAGGGTGTGTGTGAGAGAATGAGCGGTGATGTCCCTAGAGCTGGCAGTGAGGGAAATGCCAGTGAATGTGAATGCCACTCGTGAGTGTGAAAGTTTAGAATGATGAGATGGTTGCCTTACCCTAGCAGCACGGATGAGATCATTCATCTATTTTCTGCACTGGATGGCCAATCTCGTGTGCAACATTGGCACTGACCACCTCTGCCACCATCTTCCAAGCTGGAGTGGTGAGACTGATGGGTGTCCTATGGCCAGAGTGGCAGTAGAGGACAGTGCAGCGGGCCTCCACGGAATCCAGAAGACATCCCAGGGATACATCACTGAAACAGGGGGCTGCACTCTTCTTGGATTTTGGGGCCATGTCTTCACTGGAGTAGTCCTGGGCTGCAAACCTTGGGAAATGTGTGTGAGGCTGCAGTTTAAGTATGGCACCCTGTGTGATGCAGCGGCGAGATAATGGCATAGCGGGAAAATTGGAGGCTGCCCACCAGCGAGACAGCGTGTTTCCTGTGGCTGTATAATTAATGAGACAGGAATGGGACGATATGGGACAAAAACCTGACATTGCGGCCGACAGGTAAAACAACTATTTGCCGACACTTTGTGCAAATCTGGGCTGATTCCACCCAATGATTCTGTAATCTCTTATGGTACACAGGCATCAGCAGCTTTTTGGCATTCTCGCTTTCTTTTAGTATCGTTACAGTGAATGTCAGCATAATTCAGGCCAACATACCTATACTTCATATATAGTTGATGCATCATTGACAAATGCTTACATAACATTTCTGATTTGCTTGGGATACATAATAACCTGCCAATGTCAATTCAATTGAAATGAACGTAATAACATATGCTAATATAAATTTCCGCAAAAGGTCTATTATAAATTTGTGTACATGGTTTTTACCATAAATTTCTTCAAAATGATTTGTTTATTTTTTTCACAGAAAATGAGGTTATAGATTTTTACTTTTGAACTATTTTGTCTACTGAATTTTGCCTGATTGCTGGGGAATGTCTGTACATGTCAGGAACCTGGCAACTCCACTAAAATATTATTCCTTCATGGTAAATCCACCAGCAATTAGGGGAAATGGTGATAATTCCCCTGAGCAGCACAGGAGAGGTCTCCAGAGGTGCCAGTGAAAATTATAGTCTGGATTTTAAGACAATTGTTGAGTGGCTGAGCCAAGAAAATGAGAAGCCATTCCCCCATTTACCTGACTCTTGCCACTACTTTCAGGATTTCTGGACAGAAATGCAGGCGGATGCTGAATTCACCCATCCATATTTTTATTCAAATTAAATGTCAATGATGAAAGTATGCTATTTGAAGTATTTCCCACCATTAATGCTTTAGCAATGCTTGACAGCTGGGCATCTGGAATGCTGTTGCAACTGTGGCAATTGTCAGTACTAAAATTATAAAGGACCATTTAAAACATAAAGGGCTATGATTGATAAACTTCTTTTAAAGGAAAGAAAAAACTGTTCTCTGTTAGAACCACCTGATTTGCCTTACCCATCCTCAACCAAGATAGGTGACAAGGTGCAACCAGAAACACTATTGGTGGCTTGCTGTGATTATTATTATTAGTTCAACCATAGAAGATCCACCAAGTTTAGGGCAGGATGAGAGGGGTGGTCAGAAAGGCACTGTAGATTAGAATTATGGAGAGTCAACATGCAGGGCAATCTCTTTGGCTGAACATTACATCTTCTTGAGGCAACAATACTGACTTTACCTGATATTACTGACACTGATGTCAAGTTCCAGATCTCTAAAGTAAATGTGACATGAATTTCACCAGTTTACAGCCAATTCAGTGGATGAAACACTGCAGAGCAGCAGATGGCACAATATCCAGATAGCACAATATCCAACTGGGCAGAATAAGGCTGCATCAGCATGTTGTCTAAAAAAGGAACTTTAGGAGTGGATGACACTACAAGCATTAAAAATCCTCATCTAGGTTTGAACTTTCTTTAAGAAATAATTTAGTACCTGTGAGGCTGATTCTGGTAATTGATGGTTGACTTGTTGCTGGGGATCTCCTATAGAAAGAGAGAAAGAGAACAAATCAACTTACCTCCCATAGACCAATGCAGTGGAGTAACTTGGCAGCAGCATAGCCAGATACAAAATATGTTCAAATTATAAGAAAATCAGAAAGGTAAAAATAGTTTATAATAAAGCAGTTATAATAAAATGATTTTGAAAAAAAATGTATGAACATTTTGCTAGTCTTTTTCTTTCTTGCTCTGTATTTCTGAAGATATAAGATTCCAGTACTGGATAGAATTATTTTCAATATTAGCTACGCAGTGTGACTACAAAGAGCTTGCAAGGCAGGTACAATATGTATTAGATGAAGAATAAAAGCCCTCAATACATTATCAGCAAAATTATTCAATTCCACCTGTAGTAGTATAGCCAGTTTTTTTTTTCATTTCTTGCACCCTTGTGATTCTGAGTGAGATTGCCACAATGTTCACTCTGAACTGCTTCGTCATACTCAAACTCATCTCAAACAAATTTTCATCCTATTGTTCTAGGCTAGATTTTGAATCTAGGGCTGGGATGCTGCTCCCAGGAGAAGTGTTCCAGCAGGACAAGACTTCTTTGCTCTCCTCTGACACCACAAACAATGCAGGGTGGACCCCTAGTGAAATTCCTGGTGCTAAGAATGGAGTCCACTACTCCCCAGCAGCAAAATCCTAGTGGTATAGCAACCTCATTAAAAGAGGCAATTGAGGGGTCAGAAACACTCAGAAGATTGGTAGCTCAGTAGGCTTTGGAAGAGACTGAGATCTATAACACAAGGTAAATAGGGACTAGAAAGGGAAGAAAACAGCTTGCTGCAAGGCCCCCTTGCTCCAAGCCTGGATCTTAAAGCTTCCTGGGCCTACCTCCTCCTCCTCTGTGGGATCGACAGGAAGCAGCTGTAACTGGAGATACAAGAGCAGAATTCACTGGAGCTGTAGGCCCCATTACTCTATTGCTAGTTGTATGCAGTGGGTGGGAAAGGAGCAGCCAGCAGTTGTCCTGGCACCATAGAGGAGAGAAATGTAAGGTTCGACAGTGAAGTGGAAGTATTCCTCATCGCCAAATTTTCCATCATTCTCCACGGTGGGATCATGGATCAGAATCCAACCTAGATCTTTAAATTGAAAGGACATTGTGCTAAATACTGCACCATGCAATTTCCCCAAAAAATCTCATTCCTAAAGGAACAACATCATCACTGAAAACTGGCAAAACTTTTCATAGATGCTTGTATGCAGGAAATACTAATTATATTTGCAATGCAGCACAAATGAGATGTCTCCTTATGCTTTCCCTTTCCTATATAAAATATATATATATATATATATATATATAGATCAATTTCAAAAACAGTTTTTGAATTTTTTCACTGGAGGAAATGTGAGCCATGACAACCACCTTATGCTGTTCACTACTATCTAATCTAATTGAAATATAAGCCTTTATTCTGAACTCCATCACAATAAATATAAGCATCAAATATTAAATACCTCCAACATATTGACAGGACGTCTTTTATGAAGCGTGCATAAGTCATACGTACTTGTGTCACAGATTCCTACAACAATGTTACACTCATACATGCACACACACCTGCAAGTCACCAACTCTAATCAAAGTCTTTAAAACGATAAAGGGTTTCAACAGGGTAGATACAGAAAAATTATTTCCTTTGGGGGAAGCCCAGAACAAGGAGAAATAATCTTAAAATTAGAGTTCAGCCATTTAGGATTCCAATTAGGAAACACTTTTTCACATGAAGGGTAGTGCAAATCCAGAACTCACTCCTCCAAAAGATTATGGATGTTGGGTCAAAATTAAATTTTTAGTATTAAGATCAACAGATTTATATTAGATAAAGATATCGAAGAATATGGATCAAAGGTGAATAAATTAAATTGAGGTACAGAACAGATATAATCTGATTAATTAGCGGAATAAGCTTGAAAGGTTGACTAGCCTTCTCCTGCTTCTATGTTCAGCCGATAGTTTGAGAGCACTAACTTTTTTCTTGGGGGGGTGGTGGAGTTGGTGCATGTTAAAATTAATTCTAGCGTTATAAGCTTTGGTTTCAACTTAGTCAGGATGTAGACAGCAGGAGGAGGGTATATGATGGGACATCTAAAGTTAAAGACAAGAAAGCACAGAAAGCCAGTTTGTGATAGAGGGAGGGAGACAAAGGTTGAAGGTGGAAGAAAGATTGCCTATGCACTCCAATCTTTCTGAGAGTAACTTTAATCACCTGTCTCGGTTCCTAACATTGCAGACTCTGGACCACAGTGCTTCAAACAGTAATTAAGGTTCTCCTGCAATCTCATTGAGTGTCAGAATAGGCAATCCTGGATCCTCCCAAATAGCCTGCAATTGTATCATTTTCTGAAATGATGGCAAATCATTTGGCAAAATGGTTAGGCCAACAGTCTCCAATTTCACAGTTAAAATCTGACAAAATTCAAGGACGGTGGGAGCACAATGGATAAAACCACGTAATGGGATGAAAGAGGTTCATGCCTGCAGGTTTCTATAGTATTGAATCAGTCAACCCAATGGTCAGCTGCTTCCCCACAATGAAAGTGAAGAAGGAATGAGAAAGGGAATAGACAGTAATAATGGGGAGGGGGAAGAAGACAAAAGCTAGGAGCAACGGTTTAGGTGCAAAAGATGAAGGGGAATGCCAGCACCAACTGATAGAGAGTGGGGAGATAAAATGAACTGGAGGAAGTAGAGTGCATCTTGAATTGGTGAGAAGGAGAGGAACAACATGAATGGCATGGATGGAAAAACAGTGGCAAGCAAAAGAATTGACATGGGGGAGGGTGGTGGGAAGGTAGAAGTGTCCCAGGTTGAACTGGGAGATGTGAAAAGTGCAAACTAAATTCAGGGAGCAAAAGGAGGAAAGGAGAACCCAGTTACAAACTTGAAATGTTGGGTGTATAGAAAGTTATTTTGTATAGGGGAAAATGGTCTGGAAATTTGATGATGTTGCATCCAATTCATTGGCATAACACCATAAAACATGCGATAAAGCTTCTGAAACAGCAAGCATCTTTCATGTCCACATCCTGAGCTGTAAATGCATTATTTGTCGTGTTGATATAAGCAGCAAAAGATGGAACCAGAACCCACATCTAAAACAGGCATTAAGTACTTTGCATGTACAGAGAGGGCCCTAACTCCTTTTTGTGCTGCCTTTGTAAAATTGAGCTGCTCTGAATGCAGTCAGTGCCATGTCTGCTGCATTCAGGAAAATCTGGTATACAAGTGAACTGACCAGCTATCACCATAAAGATAAGGCTGGTTGAAAGATAACTTACTCATCCTGGCTCACATTAAAACATGGGTTGCTGCCAGCCAAATCCATGCTAGGGTTGCCAACCGTCCAGGGTTGGCCTGGAGTCTCCATGAACTGAAGATCAATCTCTAGCATGCTGCTGTGTACAATTCTGAAGAAAAATCATAGGGACATAAAAAAGACAGCTAAGAAAAAACATAGCTGAACATTAAGATATAAGTAAAATACTGCAGATGTTGGAAATCTGGAATAATAACAGAAAAAGCTGGAAAAATTCAGCTCTGAAGAGTCATATGGATTCGAAATATTAATTCTGTTTCTCTCTCTCCACAGATGCTGCCAGACCTGTTGAGTTTTTCCAGCATTTTCTATTTTTATATCTTTGAACATTTCTCTTTACCAGATATAAAAATATTGAAAATGGAGAAAAGTAAGGCCTACTTAGCTGACAGTCAATCATCCAACTGGGTAAGGAGTCTTTTTGCTTTCCAGTTGGTATAGGAAGGTAGCACATTACAAGGGTGGATGTGTTGGCTGATAAATGGCTGGAGTGTGGGGCAAATCATGTGATGAAACTTCCAGAAATAAATTTAATCACAGTTGGCAAACCTTCTCCACTCCAGCAGCCCCACACAATCCCACCGATTGCCTCCCTCTCCTGATCGCAGCCTCCCTGCCTCACTCACCACAGCAGCTGGTTGACTCGTAACTGCCCTCTGGAATGGCCTAGAAAGCCACTCGGCTGTACCAAACTGCTACAGAACAGTCAAAAAGGAACAAAAACAGACGGACCACCTGGCATTGACCAAGGCATTGGAAATAACAATGACACATCCTGTCCAACCAACCCTGCAAAGTCCTCCTTACTAACAAAATTTAGAGACCTATCCCAAGCAACAGCCTGACATAGTCATACTCATCCTCACCAAATCATACCTTACAACCAGTTTGCCACATTCCTCCATCATCATCCCTGGCTATGTCCTGTCCCATCAGAGGACATACCCATTACAGGTAGTGGTACTGTGGTATACAGTCGGGAGGGAGTTGCCCTGGGAGCCCTCAACATTGACTCTGGACCTCTTTAAATCTCATGACATCAGGTCAAACATAGATAAAGAAACCTCCCACCTTCCCTCAGCTGATGAATCAGTATTCCTTCATGTTGAATAGCACTTGGAAGAAGGACTGAAGGCAGCAAGGGCATGGAATGTACTCTATATGGGGAGCTTCAATGCCAATCACTAACAGTGGTTCAGTAGCAACACTACTGACTGAGGTGGCCAAGACCTGAAAGATATATCTGCTAAACTGGGCCTGTGCCAGGTGGCGAGGGGCCAAACAAAAGGAAACCTAATTGACCTTGCCCTCACCAATCTACCTATCACAGATAAATCTGTCCGTAATAGTACTGGTAGAAATGACCACCATGTTGTCCTAGTGGGCAAGGAAACCTCCTGCTGATTACCATGTACCACCCTTCCTCAGCTGATGAATCAGTGCTCCTCCACGTTGAACACCACTTGGAGGAAGCACTGAGGGTGGAAAGGGTGCAGAATGTACTTTGGGTAGGGGACTTCAATGCCAATCACCAGGAGTGACTCGGTAGCACCACCACAGACTGAGCTGGCCAAGTCCCAAAAGGACATAGCTGCTAGACTGGGTTTGCGGCAGGTGGTGAGTGAACCAACAAGAGTGAAAAACCTACATGACCTCATCCTCACCAATCTGCCTGCCGGAGATGCATCTGTCCATGATAATATCAGTAGGAATGACCACCGCAATATTATTGTGGAGATGAAGTCCCACCTTCACATTGAGGATACTGTCCATCGTGTTATGTGGCACTACCACAGTGCTAAATGGGATAGATTTCAAACAGATCTAGCAAAACTGGGCATCCATGAGGTGCTATGGGTCAACAGCAGCAGCAGAATTATATTCTAACACAATCTGTAACCTCATGGCCCAGCATATTCCCCACTCTATCATTACCATCAAGCCAGGGGATCAACACTGGTTCAATGAAGAGTGCAGGAGGGCATGCCAGGAGCAGCACCAGGAGCAGCACCAGGCATGCCTAAAGATGAGGTGTCAACCTGATGAAGCTGTAACAGAGGACAACTTGCGTGCCAAACAGCACGGCCAGCAAGTGATAGAGCTAAGCGATTCCGCAACCAACGGATCAGATCTAAGCTCTGCAATCCTACCACATCCAGTTGTGAATGGTGGTGGACAATTAAGCAACTCACTGGAGGAGGAGGCTCCACAAATATACCCATCCTCAATGATGGGGGAACCCAGCACATAAGTGCAAAAGATAAGGTTGAAGTGTTTGCTACAATCTTCAGCCTGAAGTGCCAAGTGAATGATTCATCTCAGCCTCCTCCTGAGGTCCCCAGCATCACAGAAGCCAGTCTTCAATTCACTCTACGTGATATCAAGAAACAGCTGAAGGCACTGAATACTGAAAAGGCTATGGGCCCTGACAATATTCTGGTAATAGTACTGAAGACTTGTGCTCCAGAACTTGCCATATGCCTAGCCAAGCTGTTCCAGTACAGCTACAACACTGGCATCTACCCGGCTATGTGGAAAATTGCCCAGGCATGTCCTGTACACAAAAAGCAGGATGAATCCAACCCAGCCAATTACTGCCCCAACAGTCTACTCTCGATCATCAGTAAAATAATGGAAGGGGTCATCAACAATGATCTCAAGCGGCACTTGCTGAGCAATAACCTGCTCACTGATGTCCAGTTTGTGTTCTGCCAGAACCACTCAACTCCAGACCTCATTACAGCCTTGGTTCAAACATGGACAAAAGAGCTGAACTCCCAAGATGAGAGTGGCTGCCCTTGACATCAAGGCTCATTTGACTGGGTGTGGTATCAAGGAGCCCCAGAAAAACTGGAGTCAATGGGAATCAAGGAGAAAACTGTCCACTGGTTGGTGTCATGCAGCACAAAGGAAGGTGGTTGTGGGTGTTGGAGGTCAGTCATCTCAGCTCCAGGGCATCACTGCAGGAGTTCCTCAGGGTAGTGTCCTCAGCCCAATCATCTTCAGCTGCTTCATCAATGACCTTCCTTCCATCATAAGGTTAGAAGTGGGATGTTCGCTGATGATTGCACAATGTTCAGCACCATTTGCAACTCCTCAGATACTGAGTAGTCCATCTCCAAATGCAGCATGACCTGGACAATATCCAGGCTTGGGCTGGCAAGTGGCAAGTAACATTCACACCACACAAGTGCCTGGCAATGACCATCTCCAAGAAGTGAGAATCCAATCATCACCCCTTGATGTTCAATGGCATTCCCATCACTGAATTCCCCACTATCAAAATCCTGGGTGGGGGGGCGGTGGTTTACTATTGACTAAAAACTGAACTGGTCTGGCTATATAAGTACTGTGACCACAAAAGCAGGTCAGAGGCTAGGAATCCTGCGACGAGTAATTCATCTCCTGACTCCCCAAAGCCTGTCCACCATCCAAAAGGCACAAGTCAGACATGTGATGGAATACTCCCCACTTACCTGGATGAGTGCAGCTCCCACAACACTCAAGAAGCTTGACACCATCCAGGACAAAGCAGCTCGCTTGTTTGGCACCACATCCACAAACATTCACTCCCTCTACCACCAACGCACAGTAGCAGCAGTGTGTAACATCTACAAGATGCACTGCAGGAATTCACCAAGGCTCCTTAGACAGCACCTTCCAAACCCATGACCACCATCATTTAGAAGGACAAGGGGAGCAGATGAATGGGAACACCACCAGCTGGAAGTTCTCCTCCAAGTCACTCACCATCCTGATTTGGAAATATATCGCCGTTCCTTCACTGTCACTGGGTCAAGATACTGGAACTCCCTCCCTAACAGCACTGTGGGCGTACCTACACCACATTGACTGCAGCGGTTTAAGAAGGCAGCTCACCACCACCTTCCCAAGGGCAATAAATGCTGGCCCAGCCAGTGAAGCCCACATCCCGTGAATGAATAAAAGAAAGTCAATCGTGTGTAAAACATGACTCCCACTTTTGGCCAAAAGATCTTTAATTTTTCATATGTTTCAATTTGTTATTTATTAAAACAGTATTTGTGAATAAAGCAGTAATTGTGTGAAATTTTCCAATTGTGCGGCCCTTCCCTTTCCTTTCCTTCCCGTCCTCTTGAACAGCATTGAAATCACAGGCCCAGCTGATGCAGCCACTTCCTCGTCCGGGCTGTGGGGGTCTGGGGAGACTCCCTGAAACAAGATCATTACTTGATGAAACCATTTTAGAGAGTGGGCTCGAGTTCTATGCCTCTTTGGGATTTTGATGGGAGCACCATGTTGGTGTTCGCCCACCTGATGAGCGCATTAAAACCCATCAGTCTGGAATTGAGTGTCAAACTACGTGGAAAACTGGGAGCTCCATGTCCAGTTCAAAGTTCATAGGCTTGAAAAAAGAAAGCTTCACATGATTAAGCCCTGTCACTATACTTGAGAGCAAAGACAAGTTCCATCATTCGGATTGTTCATAAGTTGAGAGTGCTGATGGTTTTTTTCTGTGCATCTCAGCAATGGCTTCCCCCTCTACCTTTTAGTTAAAAGCAAACCCCTCAAAAATATTACACATGTAATATTTTGCCTTAAAAAATGGGTCTCACAAATTTGACTTTTACATGAGTAGATATAATATAAAGTTTAAAATTAAGATGGTGTAATTATTTCTGTAAAAATACTAAATGTCTGGGAGAACATTCTCCTGCACCACCTCCCTCAGGACTGCCTCAATTTTGTGATTTGAATATCTGGTCTTCCTTTTCTTGGCTTTCACATGTACCTTTGCTTTTTTTCCCTTTAACAGAAGTTAACGACTGTTGTACACACCAACAGCTTAAATTACAAAGCCTATGGAACTATTTGTTTTTCATGTCAATGCCTTATATCCAGGGATCTTGTTGAGTTGTCAGCTTTATGAGGCAATGCCAATTTATTTTGAAACGTTAGTTAGCCTTTTGCTGTTTTTCTAGCAGTAGGATTTTGACATAATTTATGTCATATATCCTCTTGGTACAGGAAAATAGAAGTTTCAGGTACATATCTTGTTAAACATCAACAGAATTTACAGATTGCAATGAAGCATGGTACACCAGGTACTTGCAGATACCCATGGAGAAATATATAGTGGAGTAGCATTAAAAAGGGCAAAGTCAAAGCCTGCTTATGATGGATGTTGCCGCTGAGCAGGGAAAGAATGTGAAATTGGAACAAATTATTTACCAGATTTATATATATTTTAAAATATAAACAGAGAGGGAAGAGACTTGGACATGTCGAGACATGATTCCACCTATTGAGTCCATGCTAGCTCTCTGTAGAGCAATCTAATCAGTCCCATGCCCCCACTCTATCCCTGTAGCTCTGCAAAATTATTTCCCTCAAGTGCACATCCAATTTCCACCACCCTCATAGACAGTGTGTTCCAGGTCATTATCACTCACTGCTTTTTAAAGTTCTTCCTCACATCCCCTCTACATCTCTTGCCCAAAAGCTTAAATCTGTGTTCGTTCACCCTTGTCTACTGAAATTAAACTTGTACACATCTATCAAATCTCTCCTCAATCTCCTTTGCTCAATCAAGAGCAATCCTAGCTTCTCCAATAACATTGTAACTAAAATCCCTCATCCTTCGAACAATTTTAATAAATCTCCTCTCAATGACACTCACGTCCTTCCTAAAGTGTGGTGATCAGAACTGGAAGCAATACACTAGTTGGGGCCTAATCAGGTGAACCATAACTTCCCAGTTTCGGTACTGAATGCCTCTATTTATGAAGCCCAAGATCCAATATGCTTTGCTAACTAATCTTTCAATATGTCCTGCTCCCTTCAAAGATCTATGCACATGAACCCCTGGGTTCCTTTATCCCTGTACACACTTTGGAACCATGCCATTATGAATATATTGCCTCTCCCTATCCTTTTTGTCAAAATGCATCACCTCTCAATTCTCTATGTTAAACTTCATCTGCCACTTGTCTGCCCATTCTGCTAAGCTATCTATAGCCTATTGCAGTCAACTGACATCATCCTCACTGTCAGCCACATCTCAAAGTTTGGTTTTATTGGCAAATTTGAAACTTTACTCTGCATTTCAATATCCAATCATTTATCTATATTTTACAAAATCCATGGTCTTAGTATTGAACCTAGGTGAACTCCACTATCTACCATCCTCCAGTCTGAAAAACACCCATTTACCATGACTTGCTGTTACCTAAAGAAAAACAATTTTTCATCCAAACTGATACTATTCCTCCATGAGCTTCTATTTTGTTAACCAGCTTTTTATCTGGTACTTTGTCAAACACTTTCTTAAAATCCATATAGACAACATCCATTGCATTCTCTGTATCATCCTTCTCTGTTACTTCATCTAAAAAAATCAATTAGATTAATCAAACACAGTATACTAGTCTTGTCCTGCACCTCAAAGCATATATCACCCACTTTATACCTAACAGCTACCCCCTCTCTTAGTACCCATTTACTCTTCAGATGCCATTCTCATTCTATTCTCATATTCTCTCTTTGCCAATCTTATTTTCCTCTTCGTCACTCCCATTGTCTTGTGTCCATGACATCTTTGTCATTGTATCTCTCCGACTTCCAACCTATCCCTGAACTTCTATTTTGCTCCACCTGCTTTACCATCCATCACCTCCCCCTGCCCCCACCTCACCCCCAGCAACAGCATGAAACCCATCATATTTCTACCTCTCTTCGGCTCTGAAGAAGAGTCATATGGACAGACTCAAAACGTTAACTGTTTCTTTCTCCACAGATGCTGCCAGACCTAAGTTTTTCCAATATCTTCTGTTTTTATTTTCCTTTTCCCTTCCCAACCTTTTGCATTTGACTTGATGCTCGCTTGAAGAATTCATTTGGCATGTATCATACACCCTCTTCTTTTGTTTCATCATATTCCCCATCTCCCCCCATCACCTAAAAAGCCTAGGCTTTGGTTCCTTTACCTTTCAACCTTGTTGGAATTAAGTATCTTCTCCCTGAAAGATCACCATCATTCCATCGCAATTTTTCCTGTCAATGTTTGGTTCTATTTTGCCTTGGCTAGATACCCTCTCATCTCATTGAAGTTAGCCCTCTTCCAGCTTAGAAGTTCTATTTTAGGTTGTTTCTTGCTATTCTCCATACCAGAGGATGGCACAGAATTGGCAAAGGACAAAATACTTAAGAGTCAATTTGAGTTTTCCATTGACTATATTTGTAATTGGAAATCTACTATTAATCAGGGTCTCCTTCCTGAGTCCCTGCTCGTGCTGAGTATCTGACCAACTCTTCCAAAAATCTCCAAATACTTTCCAATGAAAGTATATTACTTTTTAATTCATTTTATGGGTTGTGGGAATCGCTGGCAAGGCCAGCATTTATTGTCATCCCTAATTGCCCTTAAGAAGGTGGTGATGAACTGCCTTCTTGAACCACTGCAGTCCATGTGGTGCAAGTACACCCACAGCGCTGTTAGGGAGGGTACCAATTTAGTTAATTTTCCAATATTTGCTGATGACAATGAGAATCAGGCATTTCTTGAAAGTATTTATGGGTGATCCTGTAGCAGAGAACCGGACTGCCATAACTATCTCAATACTTTTTGGTTTATTTGAGTTCAGCAGGGACTATTTAGACACATCTACGATTAGACACTCCTCACTGATTTTGTGATTAAATATTAAGACACGTCTTGAATTTTTTCCCTCCTACTGTTTTCTTCTCCCCACTCCTGAAGGTGCTGATCCATGCTGGAATATATTTCCAGTGGTGCCAGCAATCCTCTGGTATCTTGCTGGTGATTAATCTTCATTTATGAACCTAGACAGTGAGAGATAACAAACTACCCTTTCATGGAGGACACTGAAACTGTCCTTACCTGATTTCCACAAATGTCACATGTCCATTTTCCAGTGGAATGGGTAACTGGATAGTTATCATAAGCGGGAGTCCTCAGCAACATTTCCTAGCCTAGGGGGATGGACGACAATTATAAAGACCATACTGCTGACGTAAGAGAAACTTCCTCAGCACAGAATCAAGGGATAATTTTCTTTTTTCACATTCAGAGAATGTGGGTGGCACTGGCATTTATTATCCATCCCTAATTACCTTTGAGGATCTGGTGGTGAACCACCCTCTTAAACCAGTCCGTTTGGTAAAAGTACTTCCATAGATCTATTTAGTGGTGATGGTGGCGGGGGGTGGGGCCTACTTCCTGGGTTTCTTTGGGCCAGTGACAGTGAAAGAACAGTGATATATTCCAAGTCAGGATGGTGTGTGGCTTGGAAGGAAACCTGGAGATCATGATGTTCCCATGCGCCTGCTGTTCTTGTGTAGGTGGTTGAGGTCATGGGAATGGGAGGTGCTGTCAAAAAAGCATCGGTAAGTTTCTACAATGCATCTTGTAAATAAACATGCAGCAACCACAGTGCACCAGTAGTGAGAGCGAACTGAAGGATGCTGTTCAAACAGACCACTTTGTCCTGGATGGTGTCAAGCTTCATGAGTACTGCTGGAGCTGCACTTATCCAGGCAAGCATCAAGTATTCCATCACATTCCTGATCTGTGCCTTGGAGATGGTGGAAAGGCTTTTGGGAGTCAGGCTAGTGAATTGACTGCCAAATAATACCCAGCTTCTGACTTGTTCTTTATTTTCAGAATTTATTTGGTTGGTCCAGAACTCGAATTGAGCATCTATGATCAGTTTATTGCTGAGTAAGTGCCACTTGATAAGAATGTCAATGGCACCTTTGATCACTTTGCTGATGATTGAGAGTTGGCCTATGATGGTAATTGGACTGATTGGATTCATCCTGCTTTGTTAAGTAGTGTTGAAACTGTACTGGAGCAGTTTGACTTGACTTGAAGCTTGGCTACCTCTGCAGAACAAATCTTCAGCATCACAGCCTCGTTGCTGTTGAGGCTCATAACCTTTGCTGTATCTAGCACACTGCCATTTCTCCAGAACACGGAATGAATTAGCTTAAAGACTGGCTTCTGTGATAATCTTTTAAATCTTTTAAATCTGGCTTCTGTGATGGTGAGGGCCTTAGGTATAGGCTGAGATGGATCATCCACATGGCACTTCCAGCTGATGATAGTTGCAAATGCTTCAGCCTTGCCTTTTGCACTTGTGTTGCCCAGAAGGAAAAGAAAGAGTTTGGCTTTTTACTGCTGTTCATTTTAAGGTATACAAGACCAATTTGGACCAGTACCCTTATTTCCCAGGTTTTATTGTTCTTTTCCTTCTGGGTGGACTCTGCCATCGTTAAGGGTGGGGATGTTCATGAAGCCTTCTCCCCCTGTTAGTTGTTTAATTGTTCACTACTGTTCATGAATACATGAAGCAGGATTGCAGAGTTTTGATTTGATCCAATGGTCAGCGAATTGCTTAGCTCTGCCTATAGAAATGCTGCTTTTTTTGTTTAGTGTATATGCAATCCTGTATTTTAGCTTTATCAGGTTGGCACCTCTTTCTAGAAATGCCTGGCACTGCTCCTGACATGGTCGTCTACCCTCCTCATTGAGTAAGGTTGGCCTGCTGTTTGATGGTTATGGTAGAGGGGATGTGCCGGCCATGGGGTTACAAAATGTGGAGGAGTACAATTCTGGTTCTGCTGATGACCAAAGCGCTTTATGAGTAGTCAATTCTAAGCTCCTGTACCTGTTCCAAATCTATGTATTCAACACAGTGATGGTGGCACATAACACAATGGAAGGTGCACTCCTAGCAGACCTATTAGGGAGAGGTAACTGTGTCAGGTAGCTTGGTAAGAATGAGGGAAAAAAATGAAAATTGTCCCAGTCAAGACATAAAGGTTCCAGAGATCACACCAGAGGGTAGGTCTTTATAGATAATAAGATAAATCAGGTGATTGTCTGGACTGGTTTTGATAGCCTGAGGAGTCTGAGTGGAATTTTCCTAGGATTTTTTCCCCCACTTATTGGCCTGGTCTCTACTTTATTGCTTCTTTCAGGGGATTACATGGCTGTGGCAGAAGACAAGGGTGTAAGGAGGTTCTAGTCACACTATCTGCCCATTATGGTGTGTGAGGCAAGACAGTTGGACCAGTTAATCTTTTCCTGCCTATCCTTTCCATATGTTAATATGTGTCAAAGTGATGTCAGAATGTTTGTAAATAGAGCTAATTTCAATTTTTGTGAAGCAGCCTATGACAATGAATGTCAGGGTAGGCACCAAAGAGCCAACAAGCTATGAGTGGGGTGATTACTGGAGTTAGTCAGTGAGCAAGGACTAGAGCGTCCAATACCACTGAAGTAATTATACATTTCAGCTAATTTTGAATAATTAAACTTCAGAGTGATATGGGCAGCAAATTAAGGCTTATGGCTGTAATTTAGATGCTGAGAATTTTACAAGCTATTAGCAAGCTGACAGTTCTCTGGGGAGTCTTTGTATTTATTGATTTAATTATTTAGCAGATGCTGTCTACTTGCCAGCAGCCACATTTTTCTTCAGAGCAGTGGGGCACCTGGTCTTCCTCAATCAACTCAAACCTATTGTGATTCTGCCCACTCTATTCCCATATTGCGTGTCTGAAGGTAATCTGCATTTGCGTGTCCTCCAGAATTGTTCTGAAAACTTTCTATTGGAAGTAAAGTAACCAAACTGTCTGTGGTGATTCCTCCTTTGTATTTTACCTTTCCCTCCTTTTCTTGTTAGAAAGTAACTAGCTGATGCTGAACTCCTCCCCAAAGGTTCTGACACTAATTGTAGCACCTGTCTTACCACCTTGTCTGAGAATACTTTACTCAGCACTGTCTAAGACCTGTCATTGCTGAATGGCTTAGTTTTAGTTGCTTGGCTGGTCATTAACCAACTGAACTGCCAGGATAACTATTTTTAAATCTGATCACTCCAAACTGAATCTGGAACTCAATTTCCCGCAATGCTGTTGAGATTGGCACCATCAGCTCTAGTAATTTTTCTTTCTATGTATCGAGTCACAAATAAACTTCTGGCAGAGCACTGAAGTTCCTGAATCTCTCAGTATTGGTATGGGACATTTATCAGCGGGACTTAGTGAAGGTTGTTGATTGGCAGAGAAGTGGGCCTATGTTCCATTCTCCAACTGTGCCCATTTGTTTCTACCCACCTTAATGCCAGTCAGGAGTAATCATCACCGTGAAATAACCTTCATTCAAGCTACCACTAATAACATCTTTTCACCAATGCCTGGGAAATATAGGACAAGCACTGAAAAAAAGTGGGAAGGACTCTCACCCTGTTTCTCTGGGAAAATGTTGAGCTCAAATTAATACTTACCTTGGTATTACCAGAAAAATCAGGAGTTTTCCCAAGGTGAGATTTAGGTGTGCAAATCCGTATCTGACCACTCCCATTGGGTGACACTTGACAGATTGGCCAATTTGTAATTTACCACTGTGCATTTCAGGTCACTGATGCATTGATATGTGCCAAGGTGGAACTTTCTCTAAGCAACAAGAAAAAGCTTTTCATTTTTCAGAGTTCCCAAGCATATAGGCCATCGATGGAAGTCCTTTTTCCTGAATGGACTCCATTAATGTCCAGATTGTGTGCAGCCATCAGAATATATCAAGTACAAAGCTTCCATGATTTCATACCAGTCAATAAATCCATAATTATTTATCATAATTTCACTCTGGATAGATAAATTCTAGGTAATTAGGGATACATTGTTAAACCATGACCAGTGATGGCAGAATGGAAACAGCAAACTGTAGCATAAGAAAATAAAATGCAGCAAATGCCTCTACTAAGATACAAATGGAGCAAACGATAGGGATGCAACAACAGACTCCACTGCTTTGATAGTTCTGACCATGTCCCATTCTACAGCCCTGAAAAGGCATACATGTTACACAATTGTCAGAGGAGAAATCATCATGCTGTAGAGGAAAGATGAGAGTCAAGTAGGCACGGAAGATAAGAATGAGACTTGTAACAAATGTTATTTGTCTATACATCCCTAATGTGCTGTTCTAGTGTCTGTTAAATTTCCTTCTAATAAAATATCTGAGATTTGACAAATTCACAGAGGGAAAAAAAAAAGATGCAATAATGGAGATTTGATCAGCCACACAGTCTGTGTGCATGAATTAGCTAAAAAAACACACCAGGCAGATTATGGGCCAGCAGTCAACAGATAGGAAGCCCACACTTTACAGGGGCATATCCTCTGGGTGAATTAGTCAGTTTTGATGGTGGGGGTGGTCATGGGAGATGTGGGTGAGGAGCGGGGTTTCATTGCCTTATGTCTTCTTTCTGCTGTGGGCTTTTTTTTCTTCCAATCAGTTAGAGATTGTTGAAGTGGTTAATGTTTTATGATGATTACCATTGCTATGTAGCTTGGCCTAAATAGCCAAGTGGTTATGGTACTGGGTTTGTAACCCCAAGATCAAGAGTTCAAATCTCACAATGGCAAACTATGAAACAATGTAACTTCATCTGAAACAGATGGAAACAAGTTTGTACTTGAAAGAGTTACCATTGCTATGTAATTGGCACTATCTTCCAAAATGAGAGGAACATACAGCAAGCGGGCATAAGTGGAGGTGTCTTTGGCTTTAATTTTTCTGTGATTTTTAGAACCATAATTGAAAGGTTTGTATGGAATTTAGATGGTGTGTTACCTATACCTTATAAATGAGAAAGACTAGAAGATTCCCATATACCAACCACGAGCTTTTGAACACATTCCGCCATTCAGTAAGATCATGGCTGATCTGACCGTAACCTCCCAATAACCTTTCACACCCTTGTTTATCAAAAATCTATCTACCTCTGCCTTGAAACAATTAAAGACTTTGCTTCCACTGCCTTTTGAGGAAGGGAGTTCTAAAGATTCACTACCCTTAGAAAAAAATACTTCTCATCTCTGACTTAAATGGATGGTCCCTTATTTTTAAACAGTGACCCCTAGTTCTAGATTCTTCCACAAGAAGAAACGTTTTCTCCACATCCACCCTGTCAAGACCCCTCAGGATCAATCAAGTCACCTCTTACTCTCCTAAACTCAAGCGGATACAAGCCTCGCCTGTCCAATCTTTCCTCATAAGACAACCCACCCATTCCTGGTATTAATCTAGTAAACCTCCTCTGTACTATTACTAGTTCAGATATGATCTCTCACCAGTGTCCTGTACAACTGAAGCATAATCTCCCCACTTTTATATTCAATTCCCCTCACAGTAAACAATAACATTCTATTAGCTTTCCTAATTACTTGCTGTACCTGCCTACTAGCCTTTTGTATTTCATATACTAGGACACCCAGATTCCTCTGAATCTCAGAGCTCAGCAATCTGGTGAAAGATAATATGCTTCTTACTTATTCTTCCTACCAAAATGGACAATTTCACATTTGCCCACATTATATTCCATTTGCCAGATCTTTGCCCATTCACTTATCCTATCTATGTCCCTTTGTACCCTCCTTATGTCCTCTTCAAAACTCAGTTTCCTATCTATCTTTGTATCATCAGCAAATTTAGTAACCATTAGGTCCCTTCATCCAAGTCATTCATATAAATTGTAAAAGGTTGAGGCCCCAGCACTGATTCCTGTGTCACACTACTCGTTACATCCTCTATGCCCTGTTAGATAGCCAATCTTCTATCCATGCCAATATGTCACCCCCTACACAATGAGCTTTTCTTTTCTGCAATGACCTTTGATGTGACAGCTTATCAAATTCCTTCTAGAAATCTAAGCGTAGTACATCCACCGGTTCCCCTTTGTCCACAACACGTGACTTCAAAGAACTCCAATATTTTTTTAAAAAATGATTTCCCCTTCACAGACTCTGCCTGATTGCCTTGAATTTTTCTCTAAGTGCCCTGCCATAACATCTTTAATAATAGCTTCCAACCTTTGCCCTATTACAGATGTCAAGCTAACTGTCCTGTAGTTTCCTGCTTTTTGTCTCCCTCCCTTTTTGAATAAAGAAGTTACATTTGCCATTTTCCAATCTAATGGAACCTTCCCAAATCTAGGGAGTTTTGGAAAATTAAAACCAATGCATCAACTATCTCACTAGCCACTTCTTTCAAGACCTTAGGATGAAGGTCCATCAGGATCCAGGGATTTGTCAGCCCGCAGCTCCAACAATTTGCTAAGGACCACTTCCCTGGTGATTGCAATTTTACAGGGTTCCTTCCCCACCCCCCCCTTCCACTTCTTGATTTACAGCTATTTATGGGATGTGACTTGTACCTCTATTGTGAAGACGGATGTAAAATTCCTGTTCAATTCATCTGCCATCTCCTTATTTTCCATTATTAATTCCCCCAACTCACTTTCTATAGAACCAATGCTCACTTTGTTAACTCTGTTCCTATTTAAGTATCTGTAAAAACTCTTACTGCACATCTTTATATTGCTAGCTAGCTTTTACTCGTACTCTAATTTTTCCCTCCTCGTTAATCATTTTGTTATTCTTTGCTGTTCTTTATCTTCTGCCCAATCTCCTGACCTGCCACCTGCTTCTGTGCAATTATATGCTTTTTCTTAAAGTTTGATACTGTCTTTAAATGTTTTAGTAAACCACTGATAGTGGGTCTTCCCCTTGGAATTTTTCCTTCTCATTGAAATGTATCTATTCTGTGTATTCTGAAATATGCCTTTAAATATTTGTCACTGCATCTCTATTGACCTATCCCTTAACCTAATTTACCAGTTCACTTTAGCTAGTCTGCTTTCATTCTCACATAATTGCTCTTATTTAAGTTTAAAATACTAGTCTTGGACCCCCTTTTCTCTCCCTCAAATTGAATGTAAAATTCAATCATATTATGATCGCTGCTACCCAGGGACACCTTCATTATGAGGTTAACAATTAATCCTATTTAATTGCACAATACCAGGTCTAATATAGCCTGGTTAGTTCCTGAATGTGCTGTTCTAAGAACCTATCCTGAAAACAATCTAAGAATTCCTCATCTAGGCTACCTTTGCCATCTGATTTTTCCAGTCTAAATTGTCATGAAGAGATATTAATGTCTATAATGTTATTGGAAATTATTTAAAAAATGTAGTTGTAGTGAGGTCTGTGTCTGTGTGTATCTGTATGTGTCTTAATTAGATTACAGACAGCTAGTCTGGGTGCTTTGATGTATAGTAGTTTTGAGATGTTAATTAGATAAACATAAGGAGAATAGAAGCTAAAGTATAAATTAGCATTTGTTGAATAAAGCATTCAGGAGTGGAAGTAACATCTTGCACTTAGCTAGAAGATGCCAAGCAATATGTTTATTTTTTTTCAGCTTACTAATAAAATTGGTGGAACGAAAGGATATTATTGTTAAGAAATGTAGCATTAAAAGCCTGATGATACAATGGAACATTTACACTCAAAGGAAAAGCTAGGTATCAATAGAAAGGAGTTTGTGTGTGTAAGGCAGAGGCATTTAAAATCTAACCAGCCTGGAATACTACAACTGCACCTGCAAAGGAACCAAATTGCAAGGAACCTCATTTTGAATTTGTAAGGTCAAATGTTCCTTGCCTGCTGTCTGTTTAAAGTCTACTGGTTACTGTTGCCTTGGTGGACATTTACCTGGATGTGGTTAATTTGGGGATTTGTTTAAACATTATTATAGTTATAATTTGTAGACATGTGTATGAGTTTAATTTGTTGTAAATTAATAATTGTTTAATTTTATATAAAAAAACCTTCGGAGGCTCGGTGGTCTTATTCCTAGATTCAGAGCTGCATCTCAAACATACCAATTGAAAATATAGGTGATGGCAGTTGTTTCACGTTTCCCTTTGAGATTTAAACAACTCAGCCTTTACGAACTGCTGTATCATAACAATATGTAGATTAAAATTCCCCATGATTATCACCGTACCTTTCTGACAAGCTTCCATTATCTCTTCCTTTATACTCTGTCCTACCATGCAGTCACAATTAGGGGGCTTGTACACCACTCCCACAAGTAGCTTCTTGCCTTTATTATTTCTCATCTCAGCCCACACTGCTTCTACATAGGGTCATCCCTATGCACTAATGCTATCTGTAATTAGTAGAGCCACCCCTCTACATTTTCCTAGCTTCCTGTCCTTCCTAAAAGTCATGTACACTTCAATACTCCGGTCCCAATTTATATCATCCTGCAGCTATGTTTCTGTAATAGCTATCAGATCGTACTTATTTATTTCTATTTACGCTCTCAGTTCATCCATTTTGTTTTAAATGCTACTTGCATTCAGATACAGAGCTTTGATTCTGTCCTTTTATTATTTTTGTAACCTCTAACCTTGACTACTGTTTTTCTCTTAGGTTTGTACTCTCTATCCATTCCTGTCATGTTCTGTTTATCATTTCCCAAATTAATACCTTTCTCTCTTGCCTGTCTCTACTCTTTGGTTTACCACATCTTCCCAAATTTGATCCCTTGCCTCCACTAGTTAGTTTAAAACCCTCTCATGTTGTGGCTCGCTAGAACACTAGCCCTAACGTGGTTCAGGTGTAAACTGTCCCAACGGTACAGATCCCACTTTTACCAATACTGATGTCAGTGCCACCATGAACCGAAGCCCACTTCTCCCACACCAGCCTTGAGTCATGCATTCATTTCTCTAATCTTATTTGCCCTATGACAATTTTCACGTGGCTCAGATAATAATCCAGAGAACCACTTTCTTAGTTCTACCTATGCCATTGGTACCTACATGGACCATGACAATTGGATCCTTCCCCTCCCACTGCAAATTCCTCTCCAGCCCTGAGCAGATGTCCTGAACCCTGGCACTGGGCAGACAACACAGTCTTCTGGGCTCTCGCTCTTTGCTGCAGAGAATAGTGCCAATCCCCCTCACTATATTGTCCCCTACTACCACTACATTCCATTTTGCTCCCCCCGCTTGAATGGCTCCCTGTACCATGGTGCCATGATCAATTTGCTCACCCATCCTGCAGCCCCCACTCTCATCCAAACAAGCTGAGAGAACTTCAAACCTATTGGACAATTGCAAAGACTGAGGCTCCTGCAATCCTGCTCTCTGGGTCCTCTTACCTACCTCACTCATAGTCACACCCTCCTGTCCTTGACCACTGACCAAATCAGAAGACCCTATCCTAAGTGGTGTGACTGCCTCCTAGTACAAAGCATTCAGTTAACTTTTCCCTCCCTGATGTGTCGCAGTGTCTGCAGTTCAGCCTCTAGCTCAATAACTCTGAGCCAAAGCTCCCCAAGCCACAAACACTTACTACAAATGTGTTTCCCCTGGATCACAATGGCATCCAGGAGCCCCCACAAACTATAGCCTTCTATAGACACATCACTTGTCCTGCCATCCTTAACGTGTTTTAATTAATTGCTCATTTATATTATTCACTTATTTATTTTCCTTTTATCTATTTTATTAACCTGACCACCAATTTGTATTCTTTTTATCCCTTAGGAATAGAATACACCTTAACCACTTATTGTAACTTTAAAAATTATTACAATTAGAATAAGTAGAATAACTTACCAGTTACTCACCAATCAACTTCTTTCCCTGTACTGTAAGAAGTATGATCTGCATATGTCTAATGAGTTGATGCAGTTAGTTGAAGTGAAGTACATATTGCTGCTCTACCACAACATTAAAAACAAGTACATTCAGCAATCACTTACCTTTTCAAATTTCTTTGTGTTAAACTTCTTCTAAGTTGAGGAATCCCTCACCTAGGTTTCTCCATTCTTCAGATTCATCCTATGCAGCCCAAACAGCGGCCTTCTCAGGAGGATGCCTCTCTAAGCCTCCCTTGCTTTACTTCTTACAACATTACCAACATGAGTTTCTCAACAAATGGTGTAGTCATTCCTCCTCCCAGGGCTCTTGTACTCATTCCACCCACGTTTTTTTTATGCCAACATCATCAAATTTGAAATACAGCTCTTGCAAATGCTGGAAGTGTAGATGCGTAAGGCACAACAGCATTTTCTCTCTTTCATGCATCAGATTTGTCACCAGCCACCCCATGCTCACCCCTCTTGCACACTTGGCACTTATAGATGAATACAAACTGGAACTGTCACATAATTATTGAAATAAAATTATAGGGAAACTTATAAATATTGGGAAATCCCAAACAAGCACCCAGGATGCAGAAAGCATTTTGGTATTTCCGGGTACAAGTGTAAAATATCGCCTATAGCACAAGTCTAAGAGTAGAATATGTGATAATTATATTTGATCAAATTAATCTTATGAAGGTGATATTGAGGCGGTTGAACAAATGATGCTAGAAATTACATTCTCACTTTCACATTTATTTCCACTCTCCAAAAAACAAACCTCCTCACGTTGTGGCAAAGTACGCCCTCTATCAGCTTTCTGAAGCAAATATGTTTTGCTGCAGGAGGAAACAAATAAGAACAGTTTTCTAGTTTTCACTTCTGCTCTTCTTCCACCCTGATTTTAACCTAACTCACCAAAGGCAATGGGATGGGTGCTGGTCAAATCCCTGCCTTACAGCCGGTCCAATTTTCCCCTGGGTGGGTCCAGTTAAAATTGGGGCTTCAGCATTCACTACTTGCTGGGGTGCAATTTCATATCCACCAGCAGTAATTCTGTATTTGACCCATGTCAATCTAGGCAGAGGGGTGTGATTGGCTATCTTGCGAAAGGTTGCATCGCAGTCAAGCACAATCCTGTCCATGCCAAATATTCACAAATATACACATTCCAGCTGAAGTAACTGGATTGTACAATGACACCTCCCTAACTTATGGGTGTTGAAATCAATTTTAATTGCCTCTAATACTGCCCTGGTTGAGATGAGCTAACTGATCAAACCTGAGACATCCTGCTCTGTGTGGCTCAGTTACTCACTATTTTTACTAGCCTGGCCACCAAGAGCCCAGAGGGAAAAAAACAGCTGGGACCAGTACTCCTTTTTCCCAGTTTTTTCTGGTGTTCCATTTTTAGGTATCCAAGGCCAGCTTAGACCAGTATTCTTACTTCCTAGTTTTTACTGTTCTTTCCTTCTGGGAGAGCCCTGATTATCTTTTCCTGTGTGCTAAAATCAAGACTACATGCACCATCTGGTACTCTAAAGCATTCCGACCTCAAAATTTTGGAGCTCCATACCTACAATTTAAAGGATTTAGAAGACAAGCTTGGTTTAATCTAAAAGTAAAATACTGCAGATGCTGGAAATCTGAAACAAAAACAGAAAATGCTCCGAAAAAGAGTCATATGGACTCGAAATGTTAACTGGTTTTCTCTCCATAGATGCTGTTAGACCTGCTAAGTTTTTCCAACATTTTCTGTTTTTGTCTTGGTTTAATCTAATCATGTTTATCTCCTTTGCTTTCCAACCTTATTCTTTTCAATCATGCAGCTTTCCTGCACTATTGCCACTAACACTTTCCTTCGGTTTCTTAATAATTTTTTTAAAAAATCAGCAATTAAAATGGGCGCTGGAAAGCATTTGGTGCTCACAGTGATAGCATAATTAAAAATAAGTGCTTTCCTTGTAGGGCAGAGCAAGTTGGAGAAAATAAATCAAAGGTTTTGTCATTATCTGATTAAACTGTAGCCCCTGGTCATTAGCAAAAACAAGGTACTGACACAGGTCTTGTAACATGGCTGTGCTTTCTCAGTTAAGGATTGATGTAGTGGCACTGGGGAGACTACTGAAGGAAAGATACACACTTAGATCTGTAACTAGTTTTGAAATTATTTACCTTTTCTAGCAAGACCAAAAAAAACTCTTTGCTGAGCCTGTTTTAAATTGCAGCAAACATATTGGTCCCTATATTAATATGAAGGCAGCTTTTGTTGCCCCTCTCTAATTTCCCTTGACAAGGCGATGATGAGCCACCTTCCTAAAATGCTGCAGGTGAACCACAGTGCTATTAGGAAGCAAGTTCAAGGATCTTATTAATGGGCAACAAGGGAATGGCAGAGGCCCTGAACAAGTATTTTATATCACATTAGCAGACACAAAAAACATCCGAAGGATAGTTGAAAATCAAGAGGCAAAAGCGAGGTAGGAACTTAGAACAATCTCCATCACTAGAGAAAAAGTAATGGGAATACTAATGGGACATAAAGCTGTCAGACTCCTGGACTTGATGGCCTGCATCCTAGGGTCTTCAAAGCGGTGGCTGCAGTGCTAGTGGATGCATTGGTTGGAATCTTCCAAAATTCCCTAGATTCTGGAAGGGTCCCAGCAGATGCAAAAATTGCAAACGTGACATCTCTGCTCAAGAAAGGACGGAGACAGAAAGCTGGAGACCATAGGCCAGTTAGCCTAATGTTTGCATTGGGAAAATGCTAGAATCCATTATTAAAGAGGTAATAGCAGGACGTATAGAACATCATAATACAATTAGGCAGAGTCAATATGGTTTTGTGAAAGGGAAATTGACAAATTTATTCGAGCTCTTTGAAGATGTAATGAACAGGGTGGATAAAGGGGAACTAATTGATGTCGTTCATTTGGATTTCTAAAAGGCATTCAATAAGGTGCTGCATGGATAGTGGACACGCTAACAGAAACAGAGAGTTGGAATAAATGGGTCATTTTCAGGTTGGCAAACTGTAACTACTGGAGTGCCGCAGGGATCAGTGCTATGGCCTCAATTGTTTACGATCTACATTAATAATTTAATGACTGTATTGTGGCCAAATTTGCTGATGATACAAATATAGGTAGGAAAGCAAGCTGTGAGGAGGATTCAAAGAGCCTGCAAAGGGATATAGATAGTTTAAGTGAATGGGCAAAAACTTGGCAGGTGGAGCATAATGTGGGAAAATGTAAGGTTGTCCACTTTGGCAAGGAGAAAAACAGAGTATTACTTAAATGGAAAGAAGCTGCAGTATGCTGTTGTGCATAGGGACCTGGGTGTCCTCATTCATGAATTACAAAAAGTTAGCATTGCAGGTGTAGCAAGTAATTAAGATAATAAATGGAATGTTGGCCTTTATTGCAAGGGAGATGGAGTAGAAAAGTAGGGATGCTTAGTTACCACTGTACAGGGCAGTGGTGATACCTTACCCAGAGTATTTTGTGAGTTTTGGTTACCTTACTTAAAGAAGAACATGCTTGCGTTGGAGGCAGCTCAGAGAAGATTCACTAGACTTATTACTGGGATGAAGGGGTTGTCCTACGAGGAAGGGTTGAGCAGGTTAGACCTATACGCATTGGAGTTTAGAAGAACGAGAGGTGATCTTATTGAAACAAAAAAGTACCTGAGGGGGCTTGACAGGGGAGATGCTGAGAGGATGTTTCCCCTCCTGGGGGATTCGGAGCCAAGGGGAACAGTTTCAAAATAAGGGATCTCCCATTTAAGATGGAGATGATGAGGAATTTCTTCTCTCAGAGGGTCATTAGTGTTTGGAATTTTCTCCCCCAGTGAGCAGTGTAGGTTGGTTCATTCAATTTATTCAAGGTGAAGTTAAACATATTTTTGATTGACAAGGAGTTTAAGGATTATGGGGGACAGGCAGGAAAGTAGAGTTAAAGCCACATCAGAACAGCCATGATGATATTATTGACTGGTGAAGCAGGCTCATGCAGATAAATGGCCTACTTCTGCTCCTATTTCTTATGTTCTTTTGATCTAGCGACTGTGGAGGAATGGTGATGTAGTTTCAAGTCAGGACAATTTGTGATTTGGAGGGAAACTTGCAGATGTTAGTGTCCCCATATGTTTGCTGCCATTTTCCTTCTAGGTCTTGGAGGTCGCAGGTTTGGAAGGTGCTGTCGAAGGAGCCTTGGTGCAGCTTGTATATGGTACACGTTTCTGCCATTGTGTTCCAGTGGTGGAAGGAGCGATTGTTTAAGTTAATGGATGGGGTGCCGATCAAGCAGGCTGCTTTGACCTGATGGTATTGAGCTTCTTGAATGTTGTTGGAGCTGCGGTTAGCCAGGCAGGTGGCAACTATTCCATCGTATTACTGACTTATGCCTTGTAGATGGTGGGAAGGTTTTGCAGAGTCAGCAGTTGAATTATTCCCTGCAGAAGAAACAGCCTCTAAGCTGCCCTTGTAGCCAGAAAATATATATGGCTGGTCCAGTTCAGTTTCTAGTCAATGATGACCCACAGTATGTTGATGATGGGGGATTCAGTGATGGTAATGCCATTGAATGTCAGGGGGAGATAGTTAGGTTATCTCATGCTGGAGATGGTTGTTGCCTGGCATTTGCATTTCACAATCTCAGCTGCACTTTAAGGAGCAGTGCACAAATGGAAATTGGAAATGTTCAGGGTGGCTGGCGGACATGGAGCCAAGGGCAGCAACCAGATTTTATGAACCCTTACTGAAATTATTACTCGATGCAGTCACAAGAAGGGACATAATCTTCTCCAGCAATGGGAGGAAGGAACCAAAAGGCATGGCTGAAGGGAACTGAGGAATTGAGCAACAGGACATTGTGCCCAGGTCATGGATGCAATGTCGGAATGGGACTTAAAGAATTTAATGACCTAACCAGGTCAGAAAAAATGTGTACATTTGCTTATTCAACTGCATCCAGTGCTTTGAGCAATCCCCCGCTACTTTCACTCTGTCTTGCTACATGTTCTCCATCACATCACTCCTCACATCCATTCAACTTTCAGCAGCATCCAGTCTTCACTTTCTATGTACTTCATCACCTCCACATTTATGAATCTACTTCTGACACTCAAATAAATCCTTATGCATATGGTGCATTTCATAGTCATCCTCACTGAATGCATTTCATGCACTTGGTGAATACCTGACCTTTACCTTCTTACAAGTCTACTCCTTCACTCCTCGTAGAAAAGAGCACAAAAAACTTGTGAGAAAGTCAGGACTGGGCTGCTGTAAATAGTCCAGCTCACAGATGCAGAGGAGAATGTCTTGGAGATAAGTGACATCTGTGTTCCTCTCAGAGATGGAAGGACAGGGAACTTTCAGATAGCTAAAGACAGAAAGACAGACTTGCAAGTGTATAGCATCTTTCATGATTACTGGACATCTCAAAGTGCTTTATAGACAATGAAATACTCTTGTACTAGTCACTGCTGTAACCTAGGAAACCGTGCAGCCAATTTGGGCACAATAAGTTCCCACAAACAGCAAAGTGGTAATGACCAATTTGTGTGATCTTGTTTGAGGGATAAACTATGGTAGGATATTGGTAGTGGATTGGTGGTACAGAGAATTGAGAGGATGTCTGTTCTGGAAACAGAGGCCACTTCCATGGAGTTTCAAGTAAGGCTCTGAAATGAATCCATGCAAGCCATGACCACAGCCATGCAGAATTTGGATGTCAACTTGCCTATCATCTTCAACAGGATGTCAGATACCCAATCCACAGCCCTACAACGCAACACTGATATTCACCATTATGGTCTGCAGCAGAGTGGTAGGAGTGATGTGGCACTGTCCCAGGAGTGGATGCCAGTGAAAAAGGACATGAAAGTAGGAATGCCACTAAGGGCACACACATTCCTCACCTGTTTGTGCAATTCCATCTCTAGGCAGTACGAGACAAGCTTCCACATCTCCTGAAGACCCAATCTGCCCATGCACAGGTGCAGGTGGAGCAGTCTTTGGCAGGGCCATCAGGGGCTCCAAAACGAAGAGGCTGGTGGCCAAAGGCATTTCAGGGCAGAGATCCGAGTAGCCTGCCTCTATCTGTGCTAAAGCTGCATGAGATGCACAACGTAAAAGCGGTAGGAAGTATAAATTGTAATTAACATTGGGTGTTTGACAAAAGGTTATATTTTTGAATTTTGCTCTGCTTCAATAATGGCACACAAAATGAATTGATTTGCACCACTTCCAGGCCTTGCTCATTATTGTATCCCGAGTGCTAATTCACCTTTTTATTTGTTTCATGATGAATGTCAATACATGACCATTGGGCAGATGTGCAATTGGTGGATAAGTGGCTGAAGGACTACTTAGTGAAAATGGAGGGGAAGTGGTTGCCCTGGCGATGGGAGCAGACCGCAGGTTTTCATTTCTTAAGTTTCACGCTAGGTGAAGCTTCTCGATTTTAGGCCATTCCTGACAGCATTGTAAGTGGCTGGTCTAGTAGTGCGTTCCCCCATTTTCAACCTCCTCTTGCTCCTTCCTATCTTTATCTGAAGATGAGCAATGAGACCGCTGTGCAATTTTGTGCAAAGTGCAATACACCAGCATGTTAGTTTGTTCGGGTACAGTTGAGATATATTCTCAAAAGGGGGAAACATTGGACAAACAAAGCCAAAGCTCAAATTCCCTAGAAAATGAAAAATAGCAGAAAAAGGGTGCATATGCCACATATTTGGTAGATAATGCGATAAGAAGTGAGAACCAGGCTGAATATAGAAAGCTCAGATGAGAAACGAAAAAAAGAGAAGCAAAGAGGGAGAGTATGAAAAGAGACTGGCAGCTAACATGAAAGAATCCAAAAGTCTTCTTTGGCATAAAAATGGTTTAAAAAAGCGGTAAAAGGAGGAGTGGGGCACATGGAGGCAGAAGGCATAGTTGAGGTACTAAATGAGTACGTTGCATCCATCTTAAGCAAGATGATGCTGCCAAAGTCATAATGAAAAAGGAGGTGGTTGAGATACTGGATGGGTTAACTGATAAATAGGAGGTATTAGAAAGGCTAGCTGTACTTAAGAGTTGATAAATAACCAGGAGCAGACGAGATGCAACTAAGGATACTGAGGGAAGTAAGTGTGGAAATCATGGAGGAAATTTTCCAATCCTCCTTAGATACAGGGATGGTGTCAGAGGGCTGGAGAATTCAAAATGTTACAACCATGTTCAAAAAAAAGGTGTAAGGATGAACACAGCAACTATAGGCCAATCAATTTAGCCTTAATGGTGAGAAAGCTTTGAGAAACAAAAATTAAAATTAACAAGGTAAGGCACAAATTATTGAAAGCTGCAGGACAGGTTGAGAAATTGGTTAACAAGACTTATGGAACCCTGGGATTTATAAATAGGGGCACGGTGTACAAAAGCAAGGAAGTTGTGGTATCTTTATAAAACACTGTTTGGCCTCAACTGGAGTATTGTGCATAATTCTGGATCTCACACTTTAAGAAAGATGTGAAGGCTTTAGAGAGGGTGCAGAAAAGATATATGAGAATGGTTTCAGGAATGAGGGGCTTCGGTTATGTAGATATATTGAAGAAGTTGGGGCTGTTCTCCTTAGAGAAGAGAATGTTGAGAGGAATTTTGGTAGGAGTGTTCAAAATCATGAGGAGTCTGCACAGAGTAGGTAGGGAGAAACATTTTCCATTGGAGGAAGGCTATGAACCTAAAGGACACTGATTTAAGGTGAATTGGAAATGAACCTAAAGTGACACAAGGAAAACCCTTATTTACGCAGCAAGTAGTCAGGATCTTGAATGCACATGATATTGGATGTTGGACAGTCTGATAGGTGAATCTGAGTGTCTGTTCATTCTGGCTATTATCATCACTGAATTTCCATAATTACCAGCCCTGGCAATCAAGCCATCAGTGTCCTGCCTTATGCATTTATATACAGCTGACTGGAAGATCTTGGATATACTGGTCCAAAGGCGAAAAAGTTAAGGATGGTGGTCACTTTCATAGCCACTGGTAATTCTTGCCACTAAGTCATGCATGAATCACACCTTCCTGTAGGAAACAGTAGATGTCTGCCATCAACTAACATGACAACCTCAACCTGCTGAAAAAATGATCTTCTGAGAGAAGAAGGAAGCTGAGCCTCTGTCAGTAAACTATATGACACGGGCAGTGCTCTCCTTTACAACTCCATCCTGTGCACTCCCCCCACCATCCCATGCACTCCCCTCCTCTGGACACGCTGACCCCAGCATGGAAGGTGATGGAAATAAATGCAACAGACTGTGGAAGCTGACAATCTGAAATGAAAACAGAAAATTCTGGAAATATGGGAGGTGTGGGAGAATATGTTCTTCCTCTTCTGATGTGCTGTCAAACAAATCAAGGGCAACAGGGATGGGCAATAAATGCTGACCCAGCCAGCGAAGCCCACATCCCATGAATGATGAATGAAAAAAAAACATCCAAGGTGCCTCCCATCTTGATCTTGTCAGTTTGAAATCTTCAAAGGTTAAAAAAAGTTATATCCACACAAGAACTCTGCTAAACATTTTCCAGAAGGAACTGAGACAGCAGATACAATAAGTGAACAAATATTCAGATGGGAGAAAAACAAGTTTAAATATCTACACGTGCTGTTGCTCAAACTTGCCTGTTTCTTGAGTACCCATGGTGCTCAAGTAAAATTTAGAGCCAAGGTAAAAACAATTTAAAAAGGGCTTATAAATGTCTTCTAAGGACGTTAATTGCACCAGTAAATTTCCACCTGCATCCAATTAATAAATCCCTGACTTAGACATGTTCATTTCTTGCCAACATTCAAATGCTCCTCTTAAAACCCAGAAGTGGGTATATCTAAGCCACATTGCATCATTGAAGATAAGAACATAAGAAATATCACAAATTATCAGCCTTCACCTGCTCCAAATACAACTTTCTTGGAGAGGTAAATTTCCCTTCATTAACTAACATTTGCCAAATGACTTACTTGCTTGATGCTCCATGAATGTTTGTTAGTACCGAGAAATTACTCCTCACACTCCGCAAGCTGGCCAGTACCTGAAAAAAAAAGTGAATTTGGATTATTCATGTAATTTAAAGATGACCTCATTCAGATAATTCAGCTTGTAAATGCACTTCTTAGTTGGGAATTGGGTCAAAAAGGTGAATAAATTGCTAGGTTTAAATCCTCTTCTATTTTAGGATCAGCTGGACAGCAGGAATGCTGCTGTAATCAGATATACTGAGGGTGAAATTGGTTTGCCAGCCTGTTTCATGTGACTGGAGGTGACCTGTTCACCCCCATTGCCCCAAGGGTATTGAGGATAAAAGTGTCAAACAAGGTTCTGTTCCTATATGCCATTCAGCTACACTTACTGGAAAACGTCCATGTGTGAACGAACCACCCTCCAGCGACCTTTGCTGAAATATGTCCACATGCAAACAGATTGGCCTGGATTTTCATCCTCAAGGAGTCAGGAAAATTCCCGGTTCAGCCCGCCTGAAGAAAGTGCCTGCAAAAATGGGGTCTCCGTTGCTGGGGGCCAGATGCAGGCTGGAGTCAGGCCAGCTGACCCAGGAAGAAGTGCGGAGGCAGCCACAGGGGCTGCCAGGTATAAAGAAGGCCTGTTTAAAAGGTCTGCCTCAGTGCCATGGGATTTTGTCGCGGTGAAAGTAAAACACAAAAGCCCTCCAGCCCTCACCCATCTTCACCCTCCAAACACTCATGCCTCATCCATGCCACCTCATGCCCTCACCGACCCAGTATGCCCCCTCATGTCCTCATGCCAAGATCTTCCCTTCCACCCAGTGCCTATGTCCCTTTATGCCAAACTCTGCCATTTCCATGCCCATTGACTGACTGTACACTTTCTAGAATCAATGAAGACCATAATGTATAGTGGCATGTGTAAAAAAGAACCTTTGGAAAAATGTAATCCATTTATAACTTTCTCCAATGTTTGAAAAAAAGAGTCTGGACCAAGAATATCAATCATCCAGGCCCTTTGAAATTTCAAAAACCACAAACCCGTGAAATCATTTAGCTTGCGTCAACAAGCATTGTGAAATTGATCTGAGAGATCAGAGAGCCTGAGCTGTCAATCAAATAATACTTCCTCTGGTGAGCAGCTGTTCTAGTATTCTAATAGCTGTCTGAGCTCTCAGCCAAGCATACATATGAGGCTTCTGACAGGAAGCAGCCCACACCCTTTAAAGGCATTCTTGAAAATGAGAAAACCTGGGAATGGGGTCGGGAATCCTGGAACTGGGACCCGTTTGTCATTTTTAAAGGGCTCCTGAGTCAATCTGATGATGAAAATTCAGGCCATTGTCATCCAGTGACTAGTGTTGAAAATGTGCCCAAGTATAAATCAGGTAAGACAGAATTGTGCTTAATTATGACAACTAAAAGCCCACTGGCGTGTTGGCTGGGATTCCTTACCATTGCAAATTTTTGGCTCATATCTGGCAAAACAAGAGTGTGTGTCATTTGTGTAAAATTATAACACGCCGACTCATTTTTGAAGGGGTTTATTATGCATTCAAATAAACTTCTGGGGAATTTGCTGGAATTGTTGGGATCAAATCGAGGATGCAGAGCAGCTCTTGAATGATTACCCGCCAAATTCCCTCCATTTTTGCCAGACAATTGACAAGACTGCCCACTATTTGGATAGGGTATTAGTGATCAACTATCATTTGTAGATTCATGCCTCAATATGAGTAATTGCTTTTAAGAACTAATTACAAGCTAATTAGTTTCAGCTCCGTGGGAGGGACTATATTATTGGACAAGTTTTCATGATAAGGAAGGAGGAAAATATCATAGGGAAAATTGCTGCTGTAGGTCACTCTTGCAGCAGTTCCTGGTGCAATCTTTCAGAGTGGCATTCTCAGAATTCTGAGAACAGGTTGTCTGGTTGCATCTTTTGCTGAATGTAACATGTACACCAGCAAAAGAGCATCAAGAAAAAGGCAGCAAAGAATATCTGAGGTGAAGCAAGTTATATACTCTCGACTAAAATTAAAAGAAATGCTCAGGAAATGTGTCCTTTTTTTATTAGAAGAAAAATGAAATTTAACCTACCTGTGCAAATGGTGTAACGATCAAGTCATCTCCATGTCTGGAAATATAAAAACTTAAAGTCAGTCTATTATTTTAAACTGTGGCAAACATTCTAATAATTGTTGGGTTTCATTCAGCACTAATCCATAAAATATTGATCCATTGGGCATTCCTCCCAACTCCTGAAATTATATTTTACAATGATTAGAATTCCAAAGATGAAAGTTAATAAATTATGTTACAAATACTTGGGAGGACACCACCACTCCCCACTGTAAAAGCTCTGGCGTAGACACCATGGGCATTATGTTCAGTTTTGGTCACTAAGACAGTAAATAAACATTCATGGAGGAGGTGCAAAGAAGAGCCGTGAGGTTGGTCCCCCTGTCAAAGAACTGAGCTATGAGCGAAGAAGTGGGGATTCTCAGCCTCTTGGAAAAGCAACTGGAGGGCGGGGGGACCTTATAGAGGCATATAAGATATTAAACGGTTAAAGCCGGAGCACTAATATCAGCAAGAGAAAGGCCTGTAGCTCAAACCAGTGAAAGGCAAATTAAGATACCAGGGAAAATTTCTTCACACAAAGAATTAAAATTATTTGAAATATAGTGAGGCACTGCCTCATTACAAGCAGCAACCCTCATTGCCCCATCTTACTCTCCTGTTGACTCACCTGCCCAGCACATCCACTGGGGGCTAACTGTGCCAATACCTTTCCCATCCAACTCACCCCTCCCACTTCTAGTCCTGTGGATCACTTCTCACTGCCTCTTTCTGCGCCTCCCTCGAGAACGTCTGTTCACTTCCAAGGCCCTTGCCACCAAATCTACCTCAATTTCCCCTTCAAAGCCCTTGAATGCGTGGCCACCTCAAATCTGAGCCCATCTCTCCCCAAACTCCATGACTGAATCCCTTCAATCAGATTTCCACCCCTGCCACAATACCAAATCAGCTCTTATCAAAGTCACAAATTACACCCTACGTGATTGTAAAAAAGGTAAACAGTCCTCTTCATACTTCTCAACCTGCCTGCAGCCTTTGATATGGTTGACCACACCATCCTCTTCCAATGCCTTTCCACTATCATCCAGCTGGGTGGGATTGCACTCACCTGGTTTCATTCTTATCCAATTGCAGCCAGAGTATTGCCTGCAATGGCTTCCCTTCCTCTCTCAGGTTATTTCTTCTGGAGTCCCCCAAGGATGTATCCTTGTTCCCTCCTATTTCTCATCTACCTGCTTCCCCTCATTATCATTGAAAAACATAGCATTAGTTTTCACATATGCATTAATGACACCCAGCTTCACCACCTCTCTCGGCTCCTCCACTTTTGCTAAATTATCAGACTGCTTGTCTGACATCCATTACCCATTCTAATCCATTCATTACCAACCTCCAATATTCTTCCCTCTAAGTTTGAGGCCATTGAAAAATCTGCTGTCTGTGAACTTATTCACATCAAGTCTGTTCACCTATCACCCCAATGTTTGTTGACCTACATTGTTTCCTGATTAAGCAATGCGTTAAAATGCTTGTCCTCGTTTTCAAATCACTCCATGGTCTTGCTCTTCCCTATCTTTGTAATGTCCTCGGAGATATTAGTATTCCATTAATTCTGGTCTCAAGCGTCCCAATTTTAACAGCGCCACATCATGATGGCCACACCTTCAGGTTTCTAGGTCCTAAACCCTGGTGGTCTGTAAACCTCTCTGCTTCTTTCCAACTGCAAGATGGTCCTTAAAACTTACCTCTTTGACCTTTGATCTACAAGATGCACTGCAGCAACTCACCAAGGCTCCTTTGACAGCACCTTCCAAACCTGCAGCCTCTACCACCGAGAAGGACAAGGGCAGCAAATGTGTGGGAACATTACCACCTGCAAGTTCCCCCCCAAGCCACACACCATCCTGACATGGAACTATATTGCCATTCCTTTACTGTTGCTCCCTTCCTAACAGCACTGTGGGTGCACCTACACCTCATGACAACAGCAGTTCAAATAAGTAGCTTACCACCACCCTCTCAAGGGCAATTAGAGATAGGCAATAAATGCTGATGTAGCCAGCGATGCCTATATCTCATGAAAGATTAAAAAAAGCTTTTAGTCAAGGCCTTATGTGGCTTGATGTCAAGTTTTGCTTATCATGGTGCTTTGAAGCACCTTGGGGCGTGTTAATATGTTAAAGGCATGAAAAATTGTTATTATTGCTGATTTCTTCTGGTATGATAATTGAGGCAAATGCTTAAGAATCTTTAAAAGCCTGTTGGTTGCATTAGTGTTGTATGTTGGGACTCTAGCTTTATCTCTATGGATAACATTGCAAAACAAAGTTCTGTCTTATGCATTTCTTCCCATTTCTAGGTGGTGGTATACTTAATATTTGAGGTACAACACCATCATAACGACAGGAGAGGACTGAAGCCAGTAACTGAAGCAAACAAATTAGAATGAAATAGAATTGAATCACACTAAGATCTCCAGACTTTTATATTAATTACTCTCTTATATACCCACCAACCCTGCAGATACCTTGATTGCACTTCTTCCCATCCTGCTTTCCGTAAGGACTCTATTCCACTCTCCCAGTCTTTGTTTCTGTCACACGTTCCAATGTCTATACCATTCTTTCCAACATGCTTTATCCTGAATCAATGATTTCTTTCCACCATAGTTGACAGGGCCTGAAACCACGTCAGTCCCATTTCCCACACTTCTGCTCTTTTTACTTTGCTGATTTAGGTGTGTTGGCAAACTGTACCTTTAAATTGCGGCACATATTCTCCAGCGTCCTTGAGCAGTTGGAAGTATTAGAATTTAGGATGGATGAATAATCTGGTACCACTTCCATCGTTTGTCATTTCTATGTAAATTGAATGTTAGCCCGTTATGCTACAGGAATTGATACAAACATGCTGTGGCCCTGTAACTCCGCCTCATCAGAACTCTCCACTCTCCGTTATACGAACTCTGATTTCTTGAGCAACCTTCCACTATTTGGACTCTATACCCCAGACCCCTAAGCCCCATTCTCTGGAATTCATTGCCTAAATCCTGCCATTTCTTCATCTCTCTCTCCTTCTTCTAAATCCTCTTTAAAAACCAAATTCATGACCAAGCATCTTCCTTATAGCTCATCTAGTTGGCGTTAATGTTTTGATTTAACCTCATTTTGGGAATTTTTTGACAATAAAGACAATATATAAATGTTCTCTATCTCCATTTCCTGGGATAGGCTGTCAATAATTACCCTCTTATAAACCCACCAACCCTGCAGATACCTTGAATGCACTTCTTCCCATCCTGCCTCCCGTAAGGACTCTATTCCACTCTCCCAGTCTTCGTTTCTGTCACACGTTCCAATGACACCACCATCTATACTATTCTTTCCAACATGCTTTATCCTGAATCAATGATTTCTTTCCACCATAGTTGACAGGGCCTGAAACCATGTCGGTCCCATTTCCCACACTTCTGCTGTCACTCCTTCCCTTCCATCCTAGAAGCACAATAGGATTTCCTACTTCCGCCCTACTCCAAATTCAAATGAATCATCCATCATTTCTGCATCTCCAACATGATGCTGCAACCAAACACATCTTTCCCTCCCCTTTCAGTCTTCAGAAGGGATTGTTCCCTCAACAACAACTATGGCCATTCTTCAATCATCAGTAATGCCCCTCCCTTCTCTCAACACTTTTCTGCGCAAGCTCAGGGGATACAATATCTGTCCTTTCACCTCCTCCCTTGCCACCATCCAGGACACTAAATACCCGTTCCAGGTGAAACAGTGATTTATTTGCATTTCTTTCAATTTCATGAGCATATTCTGCTTGTGATACAATCTCCTCTACAATGGGGAGATCAAAAGCAGATTGGTAAAAGCTTCATGAAATACCTCTGTTCAGTCTCTCAGATTCCAGTTGCTTGTCATTTGAATTCCTTGCTCCACTCCCACTCTGACCGCTCTACCCACACTGTGAGCAGAATCATCCCAGATTTTCACAAAGTGCAGTAATGGGCAGGTAAGAAGTTAATTTACCTGCAGGCCCACCTCATTAATCATGTAGCCACAGGAAACAAGCCATCTGGATAGCAGGCAGCCTCCAATTTGCCTGCCACACCATTGCCTCACCACTTTCTCACGCAGTGCACCATATTTAAACTGCAGCCATGTACACACTTCTCAATGCTCGCAGCCCAGGATTGCTCTGGTGAAGACGTGGCCCCAAAAGCCAAGTAGAGTGCAGCCCACCCAATTCTGTGATGCATCCATGGTACAATGTTTGGATGCCATGGAGGCCCACCACAATGTACTCTACCCCCGTTCTAGCTGTAGGAGGCCCATCTGTCTCATCACTCTGGTTTGGGAGATGGTGGCAGAGGTGGTCAGTGCCAATGCTGTACAAGAGGTCGGCCATGCAGAAAACGAATGAATGATCTCATCCGTGCCTCCAGGGTAATACAGCCATCTCATTACTCTAAACTCTCACACTCAAGGCCATTGCACATTCACTGGTATCTCGCTCACTGCCAGCTCAAAAGACAGCATCACAGGTCCCGGCAGACCGATCGTGTCATCCTGTTTCTGCCCCATGGAACTCATTTCTTCCTAACTTGACTCCATTCTTTCTCCCCTTGTCCAGTCTCTTCCCACCTACATCTGCGATTCCTCTCACGCCCTACATTATTTTAACAATTTTCAGTTCCCTGGCTTCAACTGCCTCCTCTTCACCATGGACGTCGAATTCCTCTACACCTCCATCCCCCACCGGGATGGTCTGAGGGCTCTCTGCTTCTTCCTCGAACAGAGGCCCGAACAATCCCCACCCACCACTACTCTCCTGTGTCTGGCTGAACTTGTTCTCTCACTGAACAATTTCTCTTTAAACTCATCTCACTTCCTCCATATAAAAGATGCGGCTATGGGTACTCGCATGGGTCCCAGTTATGCTTGTCTCTTTATGGGGTATGTGGAACATTCCTTGTTCCAGTCCTACTCTGGCCCCCTCCCACAACTCCTTCTCTGGTACATCAATGACTGCTTCGGTGCCACTTCATGCTCTTGTCTGGACCTGGAAAAAATTATTAATTTTGCTTCCAGTTTCCACCCCTACATCATTTTCACATGGTCCATCACTGACACTTCCCTTCCCTTCCTTGACCTCTCCTTCTCAATTTCTGGTGATAGACCAGTTCACCAATATTCATTACAAGCCTACCGACTCCCACAGCTATCTTGACTACAGCTGTCTCACACCCCGCTTCCTGTAAGGACTCCATCCCATTCTCTCAGTTCTTTTGCCTCCATCGCATCTGGTTTGATGATGCCACTTTCCAAAACAGTTCCTCTGACATGTCTTCCTTCTTCCTTAACCGAGGCTTCCCACCAACGGTGGTTGACAGGGCCCTCAACCGTTTCCGACCCATCTCCCGCACATCTGCTCTCACACCTTCCTCTCCCTCCCAGAACCATGATAGGGTCCCCCTTGTCCTCACTTATCACCCTACCAGCCTCTGCATTCAAATGATCATCCTCCGCCATTTCCACCAACTCCAGCATGATGCCACCACCAAACACATCTTCCCTTCACCACCACCACCCCCCCCCCCACCCCGGCGGCATTCCGCAGGGATCGTTCCCTCCGGCACACCCTGGCCCACTCCTCCATCACCCCCTACACCTCAACCTCTTCCCACGGCACCTTCCCATGCAACCGCAGAAGGTGCAACACCTGCCCCTTAACTTCCCCCCCTCCTCACCGTCCAAGGGCCCAAACACTCCTTTCAAGTGAAGCAGCACTTCACTTGCACTTCCCTCAATTTAGTCTACTGCATTCGTTGCTTCCAATGCGGTTTCCTCTACATTGGAGAGACCAAACACGGACTGGGTGACCACTTTGTGGAACACCTTCTGCCTGTCCGCAAGCTTGACCCAGACCTCCCTGTCGCTTGCCCATTTCAACACACCACCCTGCTCTAATGCCCAAATGACCATCCTTGGCCTGCTGCAATGTTCCAGTGAAGCTCAAAGCAAACTGGAGGAACAGCACCTCATCTTCCGAATAGACATATTGAGTTCAACAACTTCACATCATGAATTTACTCCTCCATCCCCATCCTCTTTCTGATCCCCCTTTTTCTAATTATTTACATTTTTTAATTACCTTTTTCTTTTCCCACCTATTTCCATTATTTTTAAATGTATTCCCATCCATTGTTTCATCTCCACCTTTTAGCCTATTTCGATCCCTTCCCCCCACCCCACTCCCAATAGAGCTATCTGTCACCTGCTCATCCTGCTTTCTACCCTTAATGTCACCATTAACACATTTCTTAGCTAATATCACCACCGTCAACACCCCTTTGTCCTTTTGTCTATGATATCTTTGGCAATCTCTTCTTTGCCTCCACCTATCACTATGCCCTCTATTCAGCTCTACCCCTCAACCAGCTTATATTTCACCTAATTTCTATTTTTTCTCAGTTCTGATGAAGAGTCATACGGACTCGAAACGTTAACTGTATTCCTCTCCACAGATGCTGTCAGACCTGCTGAGTTTTTCCAGCTATTTTTATTTTTATCTCACATGTCCATCTGGCCTCATCTCCTCTGGAGACTACCTCCACAGCCCTCACCATCTTGAAGCCACTTGCAGAAGGCCACAAACACCCTGGATACCCTTCCCCAGTACAACTCTTGCCCTGCAGCCTCTTCCCTTGCCTGAGGTGACTTCTTCCCCTTCCCTTATCAAGCCCTAGCCCTGCAGCCATTGAAAATAGTCTGGTAGGTAGACACCTGCCTGCGAGCCCCTCCCTAAAAGTGATGTGGTGCTGCCTGCGAAGCCTAATGCTGATGACTGTGAGTGCTGCCCAAAGCAAGATAGGCAGAAAAACCTCCAAGTCCCAGTCGAAGTGCAGTTCGCCAGGTGCATGTCGCTTATATAGAGAAATACATTGGCATGCAATTATGCCGACGTGCCCGGAAGGTCTAGCATGGAGGGATGATTCTGGCGAGCTGGGCTTATAATTTCAATACTTTAGCATCTAATTAATTTCCCAATGTGCTGCAGGGGGAAGCACGTCCAGTCATTGACAGGTGGAGCAGACGATCACAAACTGGTTTCATGATAGTGTGAAATTTTTGGCGTTCTTGCTATATTGTTTCCCTGCCCCCACCCGCCATGATGCCTGATGCCAATGGGGCCGGAAAATTCCTGCCTGTCCTCAGCTCCCTAGCCTAATAAAGCTCAATGAAAGGTGAAGGAACAGCATCTCACTTTTAATTAGATGCTTTACAGCCTTCCAGATTCAACATTGAGTTCAACAATTTTATTACACATCCACTGCGTCCATGTTTTGGAGAGCAGTTGCTGGATCTATTGCTGTTATTTGAAGTTCTTCAAGGCCCATATTTTGTTTCTTTCCTTGGCCCATTACCATCCTCTTTTGCCTTGCACAATCAACCCATTTGTCATCAAAGACCTTTCCTTTTGTTCAGCGTGGCTCAGTCGATAGCGCTGTCATCTCTGAGTCAGGAGGTATGGGTTCAAGACCCACTCAACGACTTGAACATAAAAATCAAAGCTGACATTCCTGTGCAGTACTTAGGGAATGCTGTGTTAGAGGCGTCGTCTTTTGGATGAGATGTTAAACCAATTGTCTTCCCCCTCAGGTGGATGTAAAGGATCCCATGATACTATTTTGAAGAGCAGCATTATCCTCGGTAGCCTGGCCAATATTTATAACTCAATCAACATCACAAATCATGCTTCACTCACTGTGATTGGATCAAAATCCTGGAGCTCCCTCCCTAAAAGCACTGTAGGTGTACTTACACCATATGGACTGCAGTGGTTCTAGAAGGTGGTCCAGCACCACCTTCTCAAGGGCAATTAGGGATGGGCAATAAATGCTGCCCTGCCAGTGGTACCCACATTTCATGCATGAAAGAAAAAGCAGATTATCTGGTCATGATTGCATTGTTGTTTATGGGGGCTTGCTCTGAGCAAATTAGCTACACTTCAAAAGTGCTTCATTGACTGTTAAATGCTTTGAGACATCCTGTGCTCAAGAACGGTGCTATATAAATGCAAATACTTTCTTTCTTTCCTCCCCTTTGCCTTCCCCTAGCTCTGAACTTCCCAACCTCTGTAATTACTTAAAACCTATTATATCAATAACCATTTCCCATTCTGATGAAAGTCATTGACCTGAAATGTTAACTCTGGTTCTCTCACCACGGATGCTACTTGACCTTCTGAGTACTTTCAGCATTTTCTGTTTTTATTTCAGATTTCCAGGATTTGCAGTATTTTGCTTTTGTACTATATAAGTGTTGTTTTGAAGTTACCTTCATTCTGGCACCAAACTGCATCATGCTCTTACGAACACAAGTTAATGTTATATTGAATACTCTTGTGTTGCTAGCCCCCTGATTTCTCATGGCATATCTTGATTAGATTGTTGCTCTGTTGTACCAGTATGCCAGTTTTGGTATTGCTGTTGAATGCTTTGGATGCAGTCACCACTGTAGTGATTAGAGTGCCAGCCCAGGGTAATATAAAAGTAGTGTTGAGCAAGCTTTGAATTTGCAAAAGAAAATCAGAATTTGCTCTTTTAATCCAGCTGGACTTCACTTCCAGCTCTTTCCCATTGCTGATACTGTTTGTGTTTCTGGCACAAAATACGTCCATGGAGTCATTCAAGTTTTCTGACGTGGAGCTTACTGGCAGCAGTGGAAATAGCAATGGCAGTAAATAAAATTAGAACATATTTATTACTGGCTGTGAGTGACTAACATCTGCTTAGTTGAAAATCAAGCCCCAGAAGCTGTACAGCAGACTTGTATGGCCACTATTCACATGGCTCAGGTGGTCAGTGCAAAGCTGTGAGACCCAGGCTCAATTCCCAATTTGTGATGAAATTAGCTGATTTCAGCTAAGGCAGTGGTGGAAGCAGCATAATTAGCCTCAGCTTCATCAGGATAGCTACGATCATTAAATCAATTAGGGCTCTTGCTCCTGAACACGACCCAGTGACAAATAACTATGAAAGTGTGGAAGTTCAGTGAGGACAGAATAGGCGAGAGTCTCAATGTCTTTCTGTGCCAAATAGGTGGTAACAGATGATTTTCTGAATACTTTTTCCCTTCGCCATCCAATAACGCACATTGGGAAATACAAATGTATGGAAGGATGGCTGCAATTTAAATATATACATGGCCAATAGGTGTGACTCCCCATCAGCAGCATGTACTCAAAAGGTCGACATTTTACTATCAAAACTCACATCACAAGTGTATATTTGGGCAAGATACTAGACAGTAGCCAGCATCAATGGAATTGTACACCAGTAAAAGTAGGCACCTTCAGGAAACTAACTACACATGCTCAGTTTCTGCTGAATTAATTTTTCACTTTATCCCTATATACCATGGTCCAGTGGAGAACCGTGAATACTAACTGACCAGAAACTAAATGGACTAGCCAGTGGCTACAAAAGCAGGTCAGAGGCTAGGAATCTTGCAGCAAGTAACTCACCTCCTGACTCTCCAAAACCTGGCCACCATCTACAAGGCACAAGTCAAGAGAATGATGGAATACTCTTCACTTGCCTGGATAAGTGCAGTTCTAATAACACTCAAGAAGCTTGACACCATCCAGGACAAAGCAGCTCGCTTGATTGGCATCCCTTCCACAAACATACACTCCCTCCACCACTGACAAACAGTGGCAGCAGGGTGAACCATCTACAAGATGCGCTGCAGAAACTCACCAAGACTCCTTAGGCAGCACCTTCCAAACCCATGACTGCTACCATCTAGGAGGACAAGGATAGCAGACACATGGGAACACCACCATCTAGTCACCAAGCAAGTCACCTCACTGACTTGGAAATATATCACTGCTCCTTCACTGTTGCTGGGTCAAAATCCTGGTACTCCCTCCCTAACAGCATTGTGGGTGTACCTACACCATATGTACTGCAGTGGTTCAAGAAGGCAGCTCACCACCACCTCCCTCAAGGGTAATTAGTGATGGGCAATAAATGCTGGCCTAGCCAACAACACCCACAACCCATAAATGAATTTTAAAAAAAAGTACTTCATCAAGATATTGATAGGACAAAAGCAAAATACTGCAGATGTGGGAAATCTGAAATAAAATCCAGAAATGCTCAGTCTGACAGCATTAGTGGAACAGGAACAGAGTTAAAGCTTCAGGTCGATGACCTGAATATATTGATAGGGTTGGATGAAATAGGTGTAAAAGGAGAATTATATAGTGCATAAACACCTGTATAGACCTGTTGGGGCAAATAACCTGTTTTTGTTTCTTAAATTCTATGTAATACTTTGTTTGCACCTTTAGCTGAATTAATTCCAGATCATTGGGCTATGAGGGGGCACTGTTATGGGCCAGACAAATAACAGAGACATGCACAAAAAAAGCATTGGTTTCAAAGGGTAATGCAGCCTGCTTGCCAAGCCTGCATGTTGTTAATTATTTATCCAACTGTACTGTCTCAGCGTCAGTGAAATCAAAATGAAGAATTAACTTTTATTGTTGATCTACTCTGGAAATTGCCTGCTGAAGTGACTTCCATTAGAATTCTGTAACCCTTCAAACTGCCTGATGGAAATTCACCATTCTCCATGTAGTACTAATTCACCAGAAAATTCCTGGGACTGGATTTTACTGTCAACAAGCGGGGGTGGGTCCCGCTCACCGACCAATTGAGGCCATTGACAGAGCAATTAAAGTAATTAGTGGGCCTGCCCGTCCAACCTTAATGTTGGCGAGCAGGCCAGGCACCCCAGCGGGAAGTAGTAAAATCTTGAAGCCTCATCCACGGGCGGGATGAGGTTTCATATAGGGTTTTAAAAATTTTAATAAAGTTTTTTTGGCAATTATGAACATGTCCCAACTCATGTGTGACATTGTCACATGATGGGACATGTTAGGGAAATTTTATTATTTTATTTCTAGCTTTTTAACATTTTGAGCAGATCTTCCTGAGGCAGCACTTAGCCTCAGGGAGACGAGTGCGCTCTTTTGTGTGCATGCGCGAAAGAATGCACTCTCGATTTTAGGAATCTGCCCCTGCCCACTCAGAGACCGCATAGCCTTAATTGGCCTGCCCACATGAAATGGCACCACACCTCCGATCGGGGGTGCCGATCAGAAGCGCACCCGCACGCGCCTGCCCGTCAACATCCCCCCCCCAGTGGGTGGGAAATTCAGCCCCTGGTCTGTGTTGAACTTGTTGATCTCACCTGGGGGAAAGGTGGCAATCTTACGGAGCCTAATGTTTCCTGACAATGGAACAGACTATCCAGAAACCCATGCACAGCTATGTGTTCTTTTGGCAAGAACTGAATCAAATTCGGGTGTGATTTCCCTGTTCCCCCAATGCTTGATTCACCTGTTGACATTCATTAGATTGATTAGTGAGCTACTGATACTGATAGATACTGAACAAAAACAGAATTACCTGGAAAAACTCAGCAGGTCCGGCAGCATCGGCGGAGAAGAAAAGAGTTGATGTTTCGAGTCCTCATGACCCTTCAACAGAACTGATTGGCTACTTGAATCGTTGGAAAATGCTTCAGCACAAGTTAGTGCATTCAGAGGATGGGTAGATACTTTAAATTAAAAACTTTCAGCAGAGGCACTTTATGTCCCTGCTTGTTTTCTGAAACACTCTCCTGCCTACAAGCCTACAAAGTATTAGCCATCAAACCCAAATGATTGTACAGGATACGTATGCTGCTGAAAATCAATCCTCTACCACACAAATGGAAACTTTCAAGACTCAACATCTTAAATATTTATATTTCATGTTAAAAAGTTAACCAATTCCTTTTGGTTCAGGAAAACTATTTTAGTTGACAGCTTTCTGCCATATAATGTACCTGTGAAGCTCATTCTTTTTAAATTTTGATTATTTCCACATACAACATCTTCTGTACCTATTTCTTGAGAATTTGGTTGAGAATGACTGTGAAATTCCATAACAATAATAACTTGTATTTATAAAGTGCCTTTAATATAGCAAAACGTCCTGAGGTCCTTCATAGGAGCATTATCTGAGACACACAGGACATATCAGGGCAGATGACCAAATGTTTGATCAAAGAGGTATAGTTTAAAGAGTATCTTACAGGAGGAAAGAGAGGTGGAGAGATTTAGGGAGGGAATTAAGAGTTTAGCTCATTGGCAGCTAAAGACACAGCCGTGGTTAGAATCAGAAATGTTACGGTGCACAAGGACGCCATCTGCTCCATTGTGTATGCTTGGCTCTTTGAATGAGCATTATGATTTAGTGCCACTCTCCTGCCTTTTCCCCACACCCTTGCACATTGTTTCTATTCAAATAATCATCTAATGTCCTCTTGAATGCCTTGATTGAACCTGCCTCCATCACACTTGCAGGTAGCACATTCCAGACTCGAACACCTCGCAGTGTGAAATAATTTCTTCTTGCATCACATTTGCTTCTTTTGTAAATCGCTTTAAATCTGTGGCCTCTCATTCTCAATCCTTTTACAAGCATGAACAGTTTCCCCCCTATCAACTCTATCCAGCCCTCTCATGATTTTGAACACCTCTATCAAATCTCTTCTTAGCCTTCCCCTCTCTAAGGAGAACAGTCCCAACCTCTCCAATCTATCTTCATTATTGAAGTTTCTCATCCCTGGAACCATCTTTGTAACCTCTTCTGTACTCTCTCCAATGTGTTCACATCCTTCCTATAGTGTGGTGCCCAGAACTGTGCACAATACTCCAGCTAAGGTCTAACTAGTGTCTTATATAAGCTCAGCAAAACCTCCCTGATCTTGGACTCTATGGGCTGAATTTTGCCCCCCGCCTGGGAGGAAGTTGTTGGGCGGGCATGTATGGGCGCACTTCCGATCGGCGCCCCTGATCGGAGGCGTGCTGCCATTTAACATGGGCGGGCAAATTAAGGCCCGCCCATCGTGACATCCACACAGAAGTGCTATGCGCTCCCTGTGCGGCCTAAGGGGGGTTATTCCCAAAATCGAGAGTGCGCTCTTTCGTGCATGCACATAGAAGAGCACACTCATCTCCCTGAAGCTAAGTGGTGCTACGGGGAGATCAGCTGTACATGTAAAAAAGACAAAAATATAAAAATAAAATTTCCCTTACAAGTCCCCTCGTGAGAATGTCACATGAGTTGGGACATGTCCAGAATTTTTGCAAAATCTTTTTAAAATTTTTTAAAGCCTACATGAAACCTCATCCCACCTGTGGCTGAGGTTTCATGTTTTTTCTAGTTCCCACCTGACTCCTGGCCTGCCCGCCAACATTAAAGTTGGATGGGCAGGTCCTTTAATTACTTAATTGGCCATTGACAGGTCGGCGGGCGCGCAGCTGATTTGGCTGCGTTCTCACCTTCTTGAAAATTTAAATTGGGTGCAGTGACGTCAAGAGTTCCCCCAACATCACCACGTGTCATTTTACATGTCGGCGAGCGGGTCGCGCCCCCCCATTCGCCGACTCATAAAATTCTGCCCTATGTCCCTACAATAAAAGCCCAGAACACTGTATGCTTTATTAATTGCTCTCTCCACCTGTCCTGCCACCTTCAATAATCTATACACATATACACCCAGGTCCCGCTTCTCTTGCACCCCCTTCAGAATTATACCCCTTATTTTATATTGCCTCTCCATGTTCTTCCTACCAAAATGCATCACCTCACACTCCTCTGCATTGAACTTTATCTGTCTACTCCACCAATTTGTCTTTTTGAAGTTCTACTCTATCCTCCTTACAGTTTACAATGCTTCCAAGTAGTGTTGAGATTAAAATCAGGGATGCTCAAGAGGCCAGGTGTGGAGGAGCGCAGAGATCTCAGACAGTTATAGCATTGGATGAGAATATAGAGATAGTGAAGGATGATGCTATGGAGGGATTTGAAAACAAGGAAGAGAATTTTAAAATCAAGGAATTGCTTAAGCAGGAGTCAACATAGGTCACTGAGCACAGGGGTGATGGAGGGATAGGACTCGGTGCACATTAAGGCTCGGGCAGCAGATTTTTGGATGACCTCAAGCTTACTGAGGTATGGGGTATGCGGCAGGCCAGCCAAGTGCATTGGAATAGAGATAACAAAGGCATGGATAATTAACTGAAAAAGGGGTGCAGTTGGGTGATATCACAGAAAATATACTTTCCTTTCAATGCAAAGTTGTCAACTTGTACCACAACGCCATTATTTCAATTTAGAATCTGTCACAAGTGTATGTACATTTTTGCCCTTCAAATAAAATGTCACTAAGAATTGGTCATGATGCAGGCCTATCAACTCTTCAGCATTTAGTTGGAATTTTACATGTGAAATCATGCGCTTTTGCCCTCCCATGTATAGTGACTGCATTAGTAATAACTGACATTTCTCTTGTTATCTGCTGAGGAAAATCTAGAGAAAGGAAAAGGGAGAAAAACTTGGATTTATATAGCACCTTTCGCAACCTTAGGATACCCCAAAGCAACCTACTGCCAATGAAGTACTTTTGAAATGTTGTCATTGTTGTAATATATAGAGTATGATAGAGTCAGAACTATTCCATCAGTCATAGCAGTCAGGAAGGGGCCCTATTAAAATACAAGGTCTGTAGGATAGAGGATGGTCACTGCCATTATAATCAGTTCTGAGATAATCCTTTATCAATTGTGTTATCTCACTCTTAGTGAATGGTGAGAGAATGCAGAAAAAAAATTGCCGCCAATCTTGCTGTGAAGAGAGAAATAGCAAAATAAAAATTAATAGAAATAATAAATAAGGAGATAGAATATCAAGAAAGGTGGGAAAAACATAAAGGGGATTCGAAAGGAAAGATAAGGAAAAGAGGGAGAAAAAAATTAAGTGAAGAGAAGAAAAGGTAGATGAAGATAAAGAGAAAATATATTTAATTCATATTTCTAATGCAGCGAAAGGTGTACTATGAACTCAATTTTCATAATGATGCAAGTGACAATTTAGAGGAGCCACAATTTCACTGTCTACTCATGTTGTGAAGTTGGATTTGTGCATGCAAGTGTCAATACTCTTGGCAGTTCTCACAGGCTTACTTCATCAGTGTGACCTTTAAAAAAATGATTGATTTAATTTCAAGCATTTTCAATCATTAAAACATGAATTCTGGTCCAGAAAGCTATCAAAACTCTTTTCACTTTAAAAGATGACCTTTTTTAAAATCAAAGCTTTGCATTGGGTCAATTTATACAATAGGCTATGTCTATCCTTGTTGGTGTGAGGCCACTCTGTCCAGGTGATTTCTGATGGTTAAAAATTCTTCTTCCTGCAGTTACCAAGGAATGCAATTTTGTTGGCCTAACTTTAGTTGAAGAATTGTTCAGTTTGTAATCAGCAAACCCCAATTAAAGCAGGTGACAAATCAGGTTACTGTTTTAAATCATTTTGATCTTTCTGATGCGTTGCCTCCAACTATATGGTTGCACCATAACTGAAAGCATCAAGTTTGTCCAAAATTAACAGCTCTGAATGCTATGAAGTTACCAACCAACTTACATTTCACTTGCAATTGATGAATTCCTAGACATAGACTTTGGTGACAATTCATAATCGCTGTCTGAGCGATACAGAAAGGATTCTCGTCGTTGGTTGTGGCTTGGAAAATTAGTGTGCAATACAAGTCCTGATCCAGGGCTGACCTGAGGATCCAATGGACTCCGGCCTGGAGAGGGACCATTCTCAACATCAAAACTATTAGAAAACACACAAAAAAAAGCTTTATTGACATATGCTTCTATATATGCTAAAAGGTTGTTAACAATGAATCTATCATCTTATTGCATTTTGTTTTTGTTGTTTTGCTTGAACCACAAATCATTAAACGCTCTGCTTAGTATGGCAGGTAGGTGCTCTGATTCTAGGCCTCTGCCAATGGAACTTTGAGCTTGCCATCAGAAAGTGCATGAGAAAAATCAAACAAATCCAGTCATTAAGCACAAGAATTGTACAGTTCTTCAAATCAATTATGTCAAATTTACTTTTTGCAAAAAGCTTAGAGCTGCATTATGGTAAGTAAACAGAAAAGCTGTAAGAGAACTTGGAACGATTAAGAGAGTGCATCACATCTCCTTAAGCAGCCAAAAGATGTCAGAACTATTACATCAATTACTGGTATGGTGAGAAAGACCACAAAAATACTTGATAGTCTTTGGTTTGGGACAAAAAATGGCAAGTATTACTTAGAGGTTTTCTTAGGCAGATGGAGAAAAAGTATGTTGGATAGACTAATTAAACCTACAGGTACTTTATTTATTCAGCAATCAGAAGCAACATGCTGAACAATAGAGCCCCATGTAGCAACATCCTGTACTTGATGAAAAGTTGAGTGAAATAGATAGATTTTAAGGAGTGTCTTAATGGACAAAAGTGAGGTAGACAGATGAAATGGTTTAGAAAGTAAATTCCAAAGCTTAGGGCCCAGGAAGCTGAAGCATGGCCAACAATGGTGGAACGATTAAGATTGGGCGTGTTCAAGAGGCCAGAATTAGATGGGTGCAGATATCTTGGGAAGCTGTGGGGCTGAAGGAGATCTTGGATGAATTTGTAAACAAGGATGATCATTTTAAAATTAATTGTGATCAAAACAAAGGCTCAATAGACCTGGGAAAAGACCTTCACACAAAAGAAAACATATTGAAAACTTAGATCCACATATCCACATGAACAGTAAAACATCTGAAAGAAATGAGTATACAGTAATAAATGGAATGGTAGTGCAGGAAATGGAATGAATGAAGATCAATACATTTTAGAAAGCTTCTGAAACAGATAGAAAACACATGGAATATTGTGAAACATCATGTTAGAAGGAACGAAACAGGTCTGTCTTGTTGGGGTTAGGAATGTAATATATTTAGTAAAATGAACAATTTCCCAATCAAATGCACAAATATACCTAAGACAGTTAGATGATTCCAATGGTTAAGAGCTTCAGGATTCTAACGCTTCATTACTTATGTTCAGCAAAATAGAAATAAAAGTCATTGATTAAAAATTCCCAGGAATGACAAAAAAACAGCATGGCCAACTAACAGTGCCAATGTAGATCTGCTTTAATAGGTAATAACATTATTCATATCATGCAATGTGTAACAGTGAATCATTAAATCATAATATTAGTTGGCTCATAAAAATGCAAAATTACTTCTCAATGATAAAGAATACTGAAGAAATTATTCAAACTGATGGTCGATAGCACTTGGACGGTTTATGCTGAAATATCCTGAGAGAAATTAAGGAAGAAATAGTGGTGAATCAATAACTTTCCAAAATGCTGTGGTCAGGAAAATTGTGCCAGGGGACTTACTGAAGGGTGAAAAATGTGACATTCTTGTCCAAAGGAGACAGGGATAAGCAAAACAGCTATAGGCCAGTCAGTATTATAGTTTCTGATAAATCACTAAGGAGTGGATTATGTCTTCCTGTGACTGGCACCAAGCAGGCGAAGTATACCCAAATTATATATCTGGCTACAGGTAATTAATTATTCCATCTCTGATCTGCCTCCAGCACAGGTTCAATCCTGAGCAGGGCTTTACCCTGTAGTTAGAAATACAGTTGCTCCTGCAGACATCAGAGGCTGGCAGCAGAGAGAATGGTCTATCTGTTGGAATAACAACTGGAAGATCTCCAGGCTCAAAGGTACAAAGGGAGGATGAACTTAGGCCTTCCTTTGCATTGCTGCTGATCTTCTGAGAGCCTCCAAACTAGAAGGAGGGGCAGGCAAGCACCAGGCCTACCACCAACATTTTTGGAACAAAATAAAATCAACGTCCTTCCAATCCCTGAATGAAAATGAGATAGGAATTTGATGACACATTTCAATGCTTGCCCTTTGTTTGTTTCTACAACAGATGTAGACATTCTGCTCCCTAAGGGCAATGTAAAGATGCAAATGCCATCTCTGTCCCCATTTGCTTTCCTTTGTGTCTGGGGACTGCATTGCCAGACAGGTTGGACAGGTGAATTAGCCCCCAGAGTCTATAATACAGGATGAAAATTTTTAAAACTTAGAAAAACATAAATTACTTTGCTGGCTTGAGGCTGCAGATTGCTGATCCATGCGTCATTAGTCCAATAAAATATGCAATTAGAACTCTTGACCACAGAATTATCCATGGTTTAATGTAAAGCTTTGTTTGATAATGCTCCTATGAAGTGCATTAAAGGCTTTATACAAATGCAAGTTGTTGATATATTGTTTTAGTGTAGTCCCATCTTGCAGGTCTGGCTAATGTCTTCACTCCAGACACAACTGTCATTGAATCACTAATTTCAGCTGGCTTGATTCTTCGACGTATGTCAAACAGCTTGACTGACTTATATCAAAATCTGAAGATACATTCTCATAATCATTTAAACAATGTTTTAAAAGTATATTTAGCATACTGGTACTTAGATTGAATTGCTGCCGTAATAATCCAATTGGCAACAGATTAATACCAATGACTCCACTTTCAATTCACATTGAATTAAAGAGTGGTTACAACACAGGAGACACTTGGCCTAAATAGCCAAGTGGTTATGGTACTGGGTTTGTAACCCCAAGATCAAGAGTTCAAATCTCACAATGGCAAACTATGAAACAATGTAACTTCATCTGAAACAGATGGAAACTGGTTTGTACTCAAAAGAGTTACATCTTCTTAGCTTGGCCTAAATAGCCAAGTGGTTATGGTACTGGGTTTGTAACCCCAAGGTCAAGAGTTCAAATCTCACAATGGGAAACAATGTAACTTCATCTGAAACAGATGGAAACAGGTTTGTACTCGAAAGAGTTACAGTTGAGGCCTATATATATATATAAAAAAATCAAGAGTTCAAATCTCACAATGGCAAACCATGAAACAATGTAACTTCATCTGAATAGGAACAGATGGAAACGTATTTGTACTCGAAAGAGTTACAACACAGGAGATCATTCAGCTAATTTTGATCATGCCGGCTCTCTGCAAGAACAATTCAGCTAGTTCCACTGCCCAGCCCTTTCCTCATAACTTTGCAAATTTTCTCTCTTCAGGTACTTATCCAATTCTCTTTCAAAAGCCATGATTGAATCTGCTTCCACCATAATCTCAGGCATTGCTTTCCAGATCCTAAATTCATAAAAAGTTTTTCGTGTTATCATTGATTCTTTTGCCAACTACCTTAAAATGGTGTCCTCTGGTTCTCGACCCTTCCACGAATAGGAACATATTGTCTTTATCCACCCCGTCTAGACTCCTCATGATTTTGTACACATTTTTCAAATCTCCTCTCCACCATCTCTTCTCTAAGGAGTATAGCTCCATCCTCTCCAATCTATCCACATAATTGAAGTCCTTCATCCTAGGAACTATTCTCGTGAATCTTTTCTGCTGCCTCTCAAATTTCTTCACATCCTTCTCTAAGTGCAGTGCCCAGAATTGGACACTGTAGTTCAGTTGAGACTGAACATAACTTCCTTGCTTTTATACCCTATTTATAAAGCCCAGGATCCTATATGTTTTTTAATCACTTTCTCAACCAGCCCTGCTATCTTCAATAATTTGTGTACATATACTCCAAGGTCTCTGCTCCTGCAGATCCTTTGGAATTGTATCCTTTATTTTCTGTTTACTTTCCTTGTTCTTCCTATCAAATGTCTATCATTATCCCCCTCACTTTTTACAATAGTTCCAAGTTTTGTGTAATTTGCAATTTTTGAAATTGTGCCCTGTACACCCAAGTTTAGGTTATTAGTATGTATAAAGAAAAGCATTACTGAGCGCTAAGGAACCCCACATTATACCTTCTGCCAGTCCAGAAACAAACCATTCAGCGTGACTGTTTCCTGTAATTCACCCAACTTTGTATTAACACTGCCATTTTCCCTTTTAACCCATGTGCTTCAATTTTGCTGGCAAGTCTATTATGTGACAATTTTAATCAAACATCTTTGGAAGTCCATATACACCATATCATCTGCACTGTCCTCATCAACCCCTTTACGTCATCGAAACCTCAATTAAGTTAGCTAAGCATGATTTGCCTTTAACAAATCTGTGCTGGTTTTCCTTAATTAATCCATACTTGTCCAAGTAACTGTTGATCTCATCCTGGGTTATCCTTTCTACAAGCTTTCCCACCATTTAGGTTTAACTGACTGACCTGCAATTGCTGGGTTTATCTTTATACACTTTTTTGAACAAAGATATCAGAATTGAAATTGTCCAGTCCTCTGACACCCACTCTATATCTCATTCTTCCCCTTAATATCCTCAGCATCCTCAGATGCACCCAACTGAGTCTTGGTGACTTATCAAATTTTAATTATAGTCAGACTTTCTAGTACCTAATCTTGATCAAGTTTTAGTCCATTTAGTAAGGCTATAATTCCATTTAGTGTCATGGCTCAAGTGAAGGAAAATCTTCAAAAGGAAAAGGGGAGCCAGGAAGCATTCTGGATTTTCAAATTGATCCCAATATCCTACCTACACTGTTGCCAGCCAGCAACCAACTCTGGCGAAAGTAAATGTGTCAAGAAGCACATTACCGAGTTTGTTGATAGGAAAGCACTGACCGGTGCTGAATGGGTATCTTCAGTTTTGGTTGTAATGGAAAGGTTCACATGTCAATAATCAAAAGCCATTTAATAAAATCCTCAAACATAATCATTGCCCACTTTGAACCATAGGTAGTGTCTGCCCAAACTGGGGAAATGGATTTTGGCATGATGTATAGATGAAAATTTCATTTGCTGATTGGTCAAATCCATTTCAAAGATGCAGGTGATTACACATGCCTTTCTGAATCTCTCCTGTTCGAGGAATTTTAAAGAAGAACTGATGAGGCACTTTATAATCATACCATGACCAAGGCTCCTTAGACAGCACCTTCCAAACCCAAGACCACTACTACCATCTGGAAGGACAGGGGCAGCAGATAGATGGGAATACCACCTGGAAGTTCCCCTCCAAGTCACTCACCAACCTGACTTGGAACTACATCGCCATTCCTTCACTGTCGCTGGGTCAAAATCCTGGAACTCCCTCTCTAACAGCACTGTGGGTGTACCTACAGCACATGGACTGCAGCAGTTCAAGAAGGCAGCTCACTACCACCTTCGCAAAGGCAATTAGGAATGGGCAATAAATATTGGCCTAGCCAGCCATGCCCACAGTCCATGAATGAATAAAAGAAATAATATTTTTGACTTGCAGAAAGATATAAAGACCATGGGAGTAAATTTTAAAGCTCAAAGCGTAGGTGAGATAAAAGCTTTAAAAATTTCAAACCTAACCCTAAACTGCCTCATCCAAGTTTAGAGAGGTAGCACAGGAGGGGGCCAGCAGAAGTCTGCTGTGATACTTGTTTTAAAAGGAATCGAATTTGCTTACAAAAGCATAGACCTTTGCTTCCTACCTATTATCAGTCTGGTTACCAGACAAATCATTCAGAACTGGGAAGGATAGGGAGCTCAAACCTACAGTGGGTCAGTTGATGAAGGTTAACATTTCAAATGTGGACCTTATCTATTCTCTTCACAGATACTGAACAATCTGTAGAGAATTTCTTGCACTTATTTTGTTTTATAAAAACTTTCTTCTGTGAGATGGGATTAGACTTGTCAAAAACACATTCATGAAGTCGGTGACTTTAAATAAAAATGTAAGTTAAAGAACGTAGAAAGATTTTTGCCGATAATGAAGTGTTTTTTTTAGGATAAATATCAATAGATTGTTTCTGCTACATTGGTGAGAAAGCAACAAGAAAAAATACAAATTGAAGATAATCCCAAAAATAATTGTTGGGGTCATAAAAAAATCATTTGCACAATAAAGGAATGTGAAGGTTTTTGCTGCAAGCCACTAATTGACAGGCTTGGCTCACTGTTGGGCTGGGTGCACAGTGGAGGAGGCACGGGAGCAGGTAGAAAGCCTGTAGCTGAAGTAGTGGGGGGGGGGGGGGGGGGGGGGGGGGCATGAATCAGGGTCTGATTCCTGACCTTGGGAGGGAGGGACAAGTTCAGGTCAAGGGGGAGATCCAATCTCTGACTCCAGGGTCTTGGATGGGGGTGTGATTTGATGATCGGTGGGGATACAATGGCATGGGAGAATGTATCACGTTTGGCTGGGAGGAATCACACCTACTTCCTCTGATTCACAAGCTGTGCCTTTTCTTCAAAACTATCCTCACCTAACTTGAGCAGCCATGTTTCCCGAGTCTTGAAACACTGCCAGAGTTAAAGCTGTAAGGTGGGTTAGTGTGAGGCAACCAGCCTTATAATATTATATTATTATAAACAGCCAACCTGCCTCCTGGGAGTAGGTTTGAGATTTTAAAATATTTTATTTTACCCAACCCCAACTCACCCATTTTTTGGCTTTTGACAACTAAACTTGTGTGAAGCTTGCCCAAAGCCGACACCCAACCCCCTCTCCTACCTTGCCTGCCTTTACAAATGATTCTTTTGCTCCTGAAAGAAAAAGTGGACTGACAAGTACTGTTTTATATGAAGACATTGTTGAGATGATACACTTTGAAATTTGACAAGGAAATATTCAATAAACAGCATAGCACTAGGAAGTTCTGAGGAACGAAGGGACCTTGGCATGTGTGTCCATAGATTTTTGAAGGCGGAGGGGCAATTAGTGGGGTGGTGAAAAAGGCATATGGGACACTTGCCTTAATCAATTGAGGCATAGATTACAAAAGTAGTGAGGTCATGTTGGAGTTGTATAGAACCTTAGTGAGGCCACAGCTGGAGCACTGTGTGCAGTTCTGGTTGCCACATTATAGGAAGGATGTGATTGCACTGGAGCGGGTGCAGAGGAGATTCACAGGATGTTGCCTGGGATGAAACATGTAAGTTATGAAGAGACGTTGAATAGACTTGGGTTGTTTTCGTTGCAGCAGAGAAGACTGAGGGGCGACCTGATAGAGATGTACAAGATTATGAGGGGCATGGACAGGGTGGATAGGGGGCAGCTGTTCCCCTTAGTTGAAGAGTCAGTCACAAGGGGGCATAAGTTCAAGGTAAGTGGCAGGAGGTTTAGGGGGATGTGAGGAAAAACTTTTTTACCCAGAGGGTGTGATGGTCTGGAATGCACTGCCTGGGAGGGTGGTGGTGGAGGCGGGTTGCCTCACATCCTTTAAGTAGTATCTGGATGAGCACCTGGCATGTCATAACATTCAAGGCTATGGGCCAATTGCTGGTAAATGGGATTAGATAGGTAGGTCAGGTGTTTCTCATGTGTTGGTGCAGACTCAGTGGGCCGAAGGGCCTCTTCTGCACTGTGATTCTGTGAGTTGTCACTTCATTGTCCTCTATGGGGTGCATCTGTAAATGCCAGCCTATGCTAGAGTACCGGTGATATCAGTGCAACTTGCGTGGATAAGGACCTAGGAAAGGGAAGAAGGCAGGGAAGGCTGGAGCAGTGGCTGGGCAAAGGTGGAAGGGATAGTGCAGGCTGTCCATATGCTCTTCAACTATAAGCAACCATCAGCTGGGGATGGGGATGGAGAAGGGCAGGGATGGTGTAGGTAAGTGGGAGGGTAAAATTCCATATGTTTCAGTTGTCCCTACCACATCTGATTCCACGCTACAGATTATTGCCTCCAGTTCTCCTGTTTTGTTTTGGGTGCTATGTTCATTGCTTTCATTGCTTTACAGACAGTTTAATTCATCTTTAATAACTGATCCTTTTACTGCTTGACAAGTTTAAAGTCCTATCGGCAGCTGGAATTGCTAACCCTCCTTGAATTGATGGGAGTCTCCTGAAATTAGCATTAATGTCCCGGTGGCCAAAGAAAGCTTTCTGTGAGATTTTAAACTGCAACACCAATGGTGAAGAGAGCAGGCACGCAGACCGGACTTCCCAAGGCAGAGTTTTTTTTTTCTCTCATTTGTGTTTGTTTGGTCTGCGCCATCTTTAATACAGGTAGCTGACACTGCAGGTGAGCATGGGTGAGGCCTATGACGGTGCCCTCAGTGCTTGCCAAATATTCAGACACTCCAGCTGGCCATTGATTGGATGCAGCCAATTCACTTCCGAAAGTGCAACATTGTAGTGCTGCGACTCTGATTGGCTGCAATAGCTCTGTGGCCCAGGACTTTTAAATGATCCAGGGGGAGTCAAAGCTGGGCATTTTTACAGGTAGGATCTTCCTTTACCTGGGACAGCCCAAATCCAAGGGACGGGGCTTATCATCAGAATAACATGCACTTCTTATGTTATTTCTTTAGGCAAGGAGATATTTTGGACAAAGATGATCCCCTGGGAATGTGTTAGCATTTTCAAGTGTTCCCAGACCTGCTCCTACCATGCCGCTGGCTTTCTGCGATGTCACTCCCGCCAAGGTCTCCTGGAATATGTCCAGCCAAAGCTGGCAACCCTACTGACACCCCTATTTATCGTTTCTGCAAGGGCACTGGTCCTATTCTAGTTCAGTTGGATTAATCCCAGGACTATTGCCAATGTCACGTGAAATGAAAATCCTCCTTCCCATACCAGTCTTTCAGCAATGCATTCATCTTCCTAATTCTACGCCAATCAGCATGTGGCTCAGGTGGTAATCCCAAGATCATCACCCTTGAGCTTCTGTTTCTTTTTTTATATAAAAACTTTTGGTTATCTGTCCCAATATCTCCTTGTGTGACTTGGTGTCAGAATTTGTTTGATAAGCTGTGAAGCTTTGGGATGTTTTACTATGTTAAATGCCTGTTGTTATTGTTGATTGGGCTCTGATTTCTAATCAATGACCCCTGCTGGAAAATGTGTTCATGAAGATCAGGTGACTGGTTTTGACACCCTTCATGGTCAAATAGCTTACTGACACCCGCAGTCATTCACATTAAAATGATCAGCTGTGCCATGTAACAAACAGTGATGGTGCCAACGAAACTGTATTCAACAACTGAACCATCATAAGAGAAAGAGAAGTTTTTTTTGCAATTACAACAGCTAAAGATAAAATAAAGCTTATCTAGTACTGACACTAAAAGTATCAAAAGGCATACAAGTTACCTACAGTGTACGCTGAATATAAAATATCTTAGAAAAGGTTCAAACATTAAAGGTAGTTTTTAAATCCTGATATCCTCTAAGTGCCAAAGTTATTCATACTACTAACCCAGCTTTTTTTTAGTATAAACAGACAGGGAATGTCACTTTACCAGCATTGCCAAATGGGCCAAAAGTTAGGAAATGTAACAGAAAAATGGCTAAAGTAACAGCTCAGTAATAACGCAGGAACAATGTCAAAAATAATTACAAGAGAAAATACATGCAAAATTAAAAGCAACTGTTTTTC